>NC_041394.2:318370595-318493095 GCF_900747795.2 Erpetoichthys calabaricus | reverse complement strand
GGGCCTAACAGCATTGTGAAATTCAATGTACTCTACAGCAGTGCATATCAGGCAAATAGGGATCGAAGTGTGAAACCGAATGCCTGCCCATCTCGAGTTTGCGTATTATTTGCTTAGAAACATATGTGTATCGATGAATTTCTAATTAGCACAATACAGTAACTGTAATGTGATTATAAGAATTTAAACTTTACAGCATGTTACACATCAAATTAAATTATTTTATATGAAAATCACTTTACAGGGGGCCCTCTTACTGTATGCACTAGCCATACAGTAAGAGGGCCCCTCGTAAAGTGATTTTCATATAAAATAATGTAGCAAACGCAATAAAAAGGTTCATTATAGACCCGTCATGCTTACTGTAGAATTATCTTAATGAATTCTTGCCAAATTCTTACCAGAGAATTTTTTCAGTGAAAGAAAATTACAATACTGCAAAGCCAGGGAAGCGACATGAGTAAAAAATAAAAAATCTTATTTCAAAAGTGCAGCTTATGTGAACGTTTTACAGGCACATGAAAATGTTTCACGAGCGCCCAACATTTGACACTTAATTTTTTATTTTTTTTGCTCCGCATAATACAGTATGAATGCTTCAGGGTCCCCCCAGAGGAGCTGGAGGAGGTGGCCGGGGAAAGGGAGGTTTGGGCTTCCCTGCTTAGGCTACTGCCCCCACGACCCGACTTTAATAAGCGGTGAACAATGGATAATACAGTATTCACACAGGAAACAAAACTTTTATTACTTAACAAGAATCAACAATTTAAGAATATATCACTATTTAAAAAGTTATTCATTATTAAACAGTGAAAAAAAAAATCAGGCTTATATTGGTACTTTGTATAGGAGCGAAAGGTTCACATTTATTAGTCAGAATTTCACTTTATGCTATTTTCTGCAACGTGAACATAAATCATGTCCTTTATTCCACAAAATACCTTGTAACTGATCCTGAAGTGTTGCGTTCATGCAGTAAAACTGCTCATTCATTGAATTTTCTCGTGTTAGCGCTACTGGTCAGACTGTGAGCCCATGGTGAGGGCTGATCTAACAACACTCTGCCTTTGTAACATGCTTGTCATGAGTGAATTCAGTCCCCAAGTTGTTTATAAGAATTGTTTTCTCTGTCTTTCCAGTCACGAGAGGGTGGCCAATCAAAATAATTTGAGTCAAGCAGCCAAGTCATTGGCGTGGACCAATCAGACACCTGAATGCCTTTTCACAGTGAAATTCATCCCACGAACTTCAAATTGATAAAGTAATCATTTTCTTTTTTTGGAAAATTAACAGTACTGGCAGGGAAGGTCACAACCTCACGGTCACAAAATGAATCCATACTTACATTTACATTTACATCATTTAGCAGACGCTCTTATCCAGAGCGACTTACAACAGTGCTTAGTAGTCTACGACTGTTCTTCAGTCTTTAAGGCTAGGATTAAATCTACTGTCATTAAACAAGTTACCGCTGACCAAGTTGTACACAAAACCATGCTAGAAGAAAATAGTAAGTTGTTAGTACAAAATTTTTTTTTTTTTTGAGAAAAAGGGTAGAAAAAAAGTATGGGGACTTTAGTCCAAGTGCTGTTTAAAGAAGTGTGTCTTCAGATGACGTTTGAAGACAGTGAGGGTCTCCGCTGTTCGTACAGCAAGAGGAAGTTCGTTCCACCACTGAGGAGCCAACACTGCAAAGAGTCTTGATGCATGTCGTCCTCTTCTTTTAAGTAAGGGTGGTTCGCGACGAGCTGTGCTTGATGTTCTGATAGAGCGAGAAGTGACACGCTGCTTAACCAGTGCTGATATGTAAGGTGGTGCAGTTCCAGTTTTGGCCTTAAAGGCAAGGGTTAGGGTTAGGGTTAGGGTTTTGAACCTGATACGGGCAGCCACAGGGAGCCAGGGAGCCATACTTAAGATGAAGGTGGCAAGTTTGTTTTTATACACCACAAACACCTTCCCATAACACTTCATAGATATCGTGCACCGGCTGGCATTCACATTGTACTCATCTGAAACAGATTTTACCTATATTTTTCATTTTTTTACCTATAGATATTTTTGAGCTGTTGTTCAATATGGAATTGCATTCTGTCATATTTATTATATACTGTATTGTAAGAAAGGCAAATGTGTGATGTGAGAACGATTGGGGCACCACAGGGTGAATCCTATTTAATGACTGGTGTTTCACCAAAAAATTAAAAACAACTAAAAAGTGTCAGCAAAGTGCCAGGATGAAATGCCTTGTGCAGACACAACTCTGTGGTGTGGTGTTAAGTAGGTCCTGAACAGGAGAGGCAGAGAAAGGACAGAAGACACATCAGCAGTCCTCTAGCCTGCAGACATCATATGTGGGGAAACAAGGGGCAAAGATGTGAGCGACAGCAGCAGGCCGTGGTCTGGGATGGAATCACAGCTGACATAGAAGCTCTGAACATACTCCCTGTGCAGTGCACGCAGTGTGACAACATATACTGTAGATCTGTAATAGCAGAAGCATCGTTCACTTAAATTGTGTAATTCTGATGCCTGCTTTTAAGGAAGGTGTTAGTGTTAAAATGTTAAGCATGGTGCTGCTGGTTCAGTCCCAGGACTTACTCACCGTAGGACCAAAGAGGACTCAGTTTAGCTCTGCCAGGGCTCACATTGAAGTAAACACCAACTCTATAATTTGCATTTGTGATTTGTAAGTCTCTTTGGATAAACATATCAATTAAATAAATAAAAATAACAGCTTAACAGGTCATAACATTGAGTTCTATATTTATGGTGCTCAGCATAAAAACACTGTAAATGAGAGCGGCTGCACCTTCATTAGTTGATATATTATTTGAAGGCACAACTTGCTATCTTGGCATCCGTTGCGAAATAATGTGATTTGTTGCGGCTGGCATCCTCCCGGGGGCACATCAGACGTACAATTTCCCAACAAGGCCCTCCTCCGGCTCTTCATCCTGTTCTGCTTTCTAGGAATTTCAACACCGCCCTTCCTATGAATAAACGTAGGAGATTTTTTTTGTTCACTTTCACGCTGTGTATAAGCTGAAAATTGAATGAAATGTCGCTTGGCATTTTCAAAATGCTTGTGTTGTTGTAAGCAGGAGCCTTTTTGTGCCTGCTCAGCAATCCATTTAGCTAATTGAGCTCTTTGGAGAATGCGTGTCCAGAGTTTTGTGCTCATGAAGCCTGTGAGATAAATAGTGGCCTGTCAGAGCTGCTCAGGGGGTTGCGTTTACAGCTTGAAGCAGTTGACTGAATGACGCCAGGCATGGGAGACCCACGTGGGGGCAGCTTTGCATGTTCACACCAAATGTCCACGGAAACCTTGTCAGTAGCTTTGTCAATGGTTTCTAGTTGAAACACTTCTGTTTATAGTTTTGCATTAAAAGAAAAGTTTTATGTCAATCATGATGGTGCATCTTTGAATGGAATAAGCCATAACATACGAACTTTAATGGAGATAACATGCCAACTCCAGTGATGGCACACTAGCTTGGAGCCTCACATGCTGGTATAAGCTTGTGCTATATTTAATGGATTATAGTTATAATTATAGAAATGGATTCATGCCAGCAGGTCGCCCTGTCACAGACTTGAACTTGAAACCTTTTGATTCACAGCCACCCTGTAGAATAAATGACAAGTGATTTAGCCTGCTAAGATAAATGAATATTGTGTGAGCTCAACATGCAAGTAATTGCTCTTTTTCAGCGCATGATAACATTACTGCACCTCCTGAAACCGGACAGTAAATTCAGAATCCAATTTATTGTGATGTGTATAGTACATGGGCATCTGAAGATCATCCAGAGTCTAATAAGGTGTGTAATACCACCCCAGGACGAGATGAGGGCATGGTTGCTTACCATGCCATCACTTTTTGTCTTTGCAGCACCAAGAAACTGCTCCATGAGGGCAACTGAACTCTGCTTCCAGTTCCTCATGTGGACTGGGACACTAAAAAACCAAGATATTCCCAGAAAAACGGCGTCTCACTTCAGGGAGAAGCCTCCGCATGACACAGCTCTCCGTGACTGAGCCACACAGATGAGCCCCTTTTGCTCATGAGCCTAGCTGGCTGAGACGGCAGTTACAAAGCTTGATTTCTGTTGTCCCACCAAGTGTTGTTTTTTGGACAGCTGTATTATACAGGGTGGCGCAGTTGGCACCCCAACATTTCTTTGGGATTCCAGCCATCCTTTTGTTTATCACCATACCATATTAAAATTCCTATTTTACAGGATTGTGAGAGTAGTACAGTACCAACAATGGGCAATGTGCACAACACTGGCACACTTAATACCACCCTTTACACACAACATGAGACGGTTGGTACAGATGCAAACGGTCTCTGAATCTACTGGTAGGAGTGCAAATGGTCCTGTGCGGTGTGCCAGGAGGGAGACAGGGAGTGCGGAGAATAGCCGAGGACTCCAGTAGTAATTTTGGCTTTTGTAAGGCAGCGAGTGTCATCTGTGACGAGCACAGAAGGGAGCTGTGTGCCAGTAATATTCTGTGCTGCCTTCAGCATCCACTTGAGGAAGTTTTGGCTCTGAGCTGAACAGGTGTCATACTTGGATGTAATGAAGCCAGTAAGGATGGACTATACTGAGGACATAAGCACAGATGAGCACAGATCAAGATATCTGGCCTTCCTCATTCATAATATTATGCCCTGTTGTCCATTCTTTGTCTGCAGTGGGTTATTCCAGTTCAGTGTTGCTGGGAGCTAAAGTCTATGCTGGTAGAGATATTATATTTTCTGATTTGTCCTGTATAGCATCAACCTCAGGGAAGAAGCCAACCCTGGAAAGAGTACCCTTCATACTGTACATGCACCCAGAGTTATTCATTCCATTTAGGCCGGCTCTGAGTCCCGGCCCAGTCACTGCATGTTCTTTCCAGGTTTGCTTGGCTATTTTCCCTGGGTACTCCTGTCTTTTACCCACTGCACAAATATATCTGTGCTAGGTTAACGATAACTTTAAACTGGCGCTCTATACAGTAAGGCCGGGTTTATACTTCACACGACACAATGCAGGCTCCAGCTGACGCTACTGTTACACAAGTGTTGTACTGTTTATACTTACATGTACTTTACATAAATCTGGAAGATTCCAGCAGGTGGCAGTGCGAGATATCATCACAGTGAGAAAATGTTTGGATTCCCTATGTTGTGAATTGCCTGAGACATCCATTAAATTCCAAGGCCACAGCATCTCTGAAAAGGATGTTTAATGATTACATCCATCAATTTGGGGATGCGCCCATTCTAGCAAGCATCAGGCGCAAGACAGAAACAAAATCCCTGGATGGGACATCAGCTCATCACAAGGTGAACACAAGCACACACATACACTAGCGTCAATTTAGCATCACCAAATCCCAAAACCTTCATGTCGTTGGAAGGAAAACGGAGCACACTGTGGAAACCCACCAGGAAAACATGCAAACTCCAGGCAGGGAACACCAGGGACGTGACTCCCTGTGAGACAGCAGCGCTACTGCATCGCCCCCACATGTGTAGTTATTAACAGTATTCATTATTTAAACAAAATTAATGATTTATATGTAAAATGTAATATACATACTTTAATGCATTTCATCATGAAAGTAATAACAAGTATAAATCTAAGAATTCTAAGTCTGTGGAGAGCTGGAATATCATAAATTTAATGTGTTCTGTGTGGCGATTGCTGCTTGCCGCTGCTGTCAGTTCAGGAGGAAGCCCCTGAAGCAAGTAGCGATTTAACAACTGGGTCGGTTTTAAGATGACGTTTATGACAGTCTGCTTTAGTGATAAAGTAAACTATGAGGTTAAAGAAGACATTTTGAATTTAAAGCTGAAATTAACACTTTAATCACAAAATAGACCTTTCCACTGTGTCCTTAATTTTTTTTCTCTTTGCCTCAAATACGCTGCCATACATTCTACGTAATGCTGTTGTGAAGGTGCAGAAAAAAAAAAAAAAGACGGCACAGAAGACGATATGTGAGACTTTTAAAATTTATTGTGTCATTACTTTGGGGAATATGAGACGCTTGAATATAAAAGCACCACGAATGCATCTGTATGTCAACATTTTGCTTCACCACATTGAACCATTCATCAAACATCGAAGCGCGCACAACGATCGTAGGATCCGCAAAGCAACTTTCTGTCACATGTTGATAGTAACTAGAGACTCTGACGTCACGTTCCAACTTGATCACACTGCACCCCCCGTTTTCTGGTTGGTATTGCAGCTCACATACGCATCGTGTTCATTTCTGAAGACGTCCTCAGAGGATACATCAAATGAACTCTGGGCAGCCATGATGCGTGTGCATATGTGCTCTGAGCGTGAAGTATAAACGAGCCCTAAGTGAGTGTGGCTGTGTGTGTTTCAACAGACTGGCATCAGGTTCAGACTCTGCTCCTGTGTTGGGCCTAATGCTGCTGCCCGCAAGACCCTATAAATGAAATAAGCGGGTCTGAAAATAGATTTATGGCTAGTATACAATACACCCTTCCATTTATCTATTTTCTAAATCTTCTTTATCCGTTACAGGGCTTTTGGGAGTTTGAGTCTAATCTGCCAAGGCACACGTTATAGAAATATGGAAGTACAGTATGCTCTACCCAGAAAAAGAGCCTGATTTTGGCAATCACTATGGGATAGTGCTGTATAAAATCATAAGACTGCGCTTTTATCTCCAACACTGAGTAGTTGTGTGTCCCTGAGAAAGTCACCCATAGGGACTATCGTAAAAATATGTAAATTGTTGTGCCATGCCCTTGTTATGTCCTTTGGATTAAAGAGGAAGATTAACAAAAATAGTGTGACATCTCAATATCTCGGTGGCCAGGCCTGACTCCATGGAGTCATTTAGCTATGCTAAGACAACCCAAATATCACGTCAACCCACCCAAACACACACTGTCAGAAACTGAAAACCGCTTGTTAGATATTTGAAAGATCATCAAACCACATCCTACCCTGGGCGCACACCCCTTGTCAATTTGATCTGGAGCCGGGGCTGCAAGCGGCTGACATTCATTTACAATATTTTGCAATCTACCAGAGCCTTACAATGTTTTTGTGTTATATTGTTGCATTTTTATGTTAACTGCCTTGTCATGCTGCTGACAGTGAAAGGAGCTGAACCACTGGGCCTAAAACTACAGTAACCATTTGGCTATACCTGTCCCATCTAAAAATCTAACCATCTGTTTCTGTAGCCCACTTATCTGGAGATGGGTCACAGAGAAGCTGGAGCCAATCCCAGAAATCATTGGGTGCAAGCCAGGATGAACACCTGGGCCAGGCACCAATTTAGCATTGACAATCCACCTAGCATGCATATCTTGGGACTGTGGGAGAAAACTGAAGCGCCTGGAGAAATCCCACATGTACATGGTGGAGAACATGCAAACTCCTTGGAGAATGCACCTGGGATCCGAGTGCCCTTGTTGCAAGGCAGCAGCGCCACCACTGTGTGCCAACATACTGTGAAAATGATTCTACATATTAGGTTTTGTTGTACAGCCGTGATAGTATACATACTGTAATATAGAAGACTACCTGGCCATTCTCCTGTACTGCATTCTTAATTATAGGCACTGGTGGCAGCATGAAAGACCCTTCTGCATGAAGATAAGTGACGTGATATGATATTAATCTTAGTGTATTTTTCGTGTCTTCTTTTCTTAGAGTATCTTGTAATTTCCACCTTCAAGAGAAACCCCCTGGAGCAAGCCTTTAGAAGACCAAATGCAAACATCACATCCAACTATTTGATAAACCAGTACTGGATTGCAGTCAGCCATAAGGCCCCAGCGCTGATTTATGACTTTTATCTGAGGTTATGCGGACAGAAGCCCAGGTATGATCTCTTTACCTTTCTTTTACAAACATCCCACTTTTATGTACTGTGAATAAAAATAAACTGTGTGTTTATTTTGATTGTAGAGCAGCTCTGGAGGTCGGCTGCCGCTTGGTCTCAGCCTGTTTTTTCTCCCTACATGTCTTTGTGGGATTCTCTAACCCCCAATACATTGTGTGTTAGGTTAATTGCCAGCTGTGGACTGGCCTGGCATGAGGGAGTGCGGGTGTGCACTTCAGTGTACAAGAATAGACTGGCATGTGTTGTAAACTGCTCAGATGGTAGTGGACCAACAGATCTAGAAGAAGAACAGATCAGGGCTTAGTCAGGCTTTGCATAATGGCCATCAAAGAGTTTTACAGTGAAATAAGAAGAAAAGTCAGAGTGACTGGCTAAAAATGATTACCCAGAGATCAAGAGGACTAAATAACCAAAACTAGAATGCTAACCACAATTAACAGTCAATGTACTTTTCAAAGGCAAGATCGAACAACACCCTAGTAACACTTTTGTTTCTTTTATTTTGAAGTTTATGTAAGCCGCAAGGTCATTTGCCAATCTGTGCGCCACTTTCTGTTGCAGTGCTAATGTGATGACTTCATGTACCACGTCACCAACAGCCACCTTGCTACTAAAGGGCATCATTTCCATGAACAGTATGGACAAAATGGCCATGCAGTGATGTCACAAACTTAATACCACCAAAAACATTCATACTAATCCGAAATTAAATCAAAAACATTCCAGGGCAATATTTTTCTGTACCATGATAGTAGTGAACACCAACCCCCTTTTTACTAGGTCTAAAACTGCTTGCTTTGGACACAGACAGGTTAGTGAGTCGTGGGCAAGGACTGGCATGGCATCCTTGTGATTTTTAGTCCATTTGCTTAGTCAGTAGACTACGTCACAGTTTTAATTTCCACAGGCTGCTTTTCTAAGAACTAAGCAGTCCATCAGAGCACAGTAAGCACACTGAGATTTTTTTAGGCAGCTGTATTTGAAGAATTACGTACGATTTGGGGAGACAATAACATAAAATGAAATAAAAGGTTTACTATCATTGGCATGCCTGAATGTAAACAGCTCACCTCAACCATAAAGGAAGGGTTTGGTCTCTCATGTGCTTCTCGGCCTAGTCAGTTGTTATTTGCATTACTTATGAGCTCCAGCCGACCCTGAAATTACAAGTGTGAGGGCTGGACGGCCACTTGCTTCAGCGCTGTTCTTTTGTTTTTACAGGATGATGCGGATTTTCAACCGACTTCACAAATCCATGATGCTTCTCGAGTACTTCAGCAGCCAGTCATGGGAGTGGAATTCCGATAACATGAACATGCTGATGGCTCAGCTTAGTCCTGAAGACAAGAAGGTAGGCACATGATGATGTTCACTCACTTAGACTATGTTCAGACTAATTTAAATGGCATTTTTAAACTGTGGAAGAAACCGCCCCGAGGAAGACAGGAGTAGTTCAATCAATCAGTCTTCATTCAGTCACAGTTGAGTACATGGATTCCACGTTGCAAGGGAGAAGAGCAAAGTTCCATTTTTTGATTGGCTTTTTATATTTTTTTTCTTCCTCCCCCTTCCCATTATTTATCAAAAAAAAAACCATAATATTGTTTACTTAAACATTTTATTTTATTGCGTAAATTGGCCAACCGTTTCTGTTTTGTGTATGTGTCGGATGGGGCCCTAAAGATCGTCTTGTGTCAAATAGATGCATTCCTAAAGAAACTGGAAAAGGTCCTCGGTCAGCTTACTGCACTGTCTTATGACATACGCCTGTATGAATAACCTGCTGTTAGAGCTGTTAACCCTAAGTAGCTTGCAAGCAGTTAATTTTTCTTTCACAGAACAAACACAATCTTTGGTTATAATAGCATTTTCACATTTTTCATAAAAGTACAGTATATCTGCTCTAACATTACAATAGACTAAAACACAAATGACGTTACGGTTCACCTACACAGAGCATGTGCACAGCAGTGGATACGGGAAGTGGACGTGTCCTCCACACTAGACATTCAATTGCAGCTTGTGTTTACACGTAGAGAATAGAAATGTCAAATAAGACCAAAACACTTGATTGGAGTGACAATGAGGTGGAATTGTTATTGAGAGGAACTCACAAGTACAAGGCGAGCAAAGGAGCTGAGAAACTATAATGAACAGAATCTAGCAATCAGGGCGCGATTAGAGTGCGTTTTCAAAGCTTTCTGTTTTCTCCCATAGAACTGCAACACTGAGCTGATGCTTTCAGAAGTCTCCATTTTCAGGTTTAAAAACGCAGGGGTAGTGTGGACGAAAGGTGAAAACAAAGACTAATGTCACCGTTTGTAATTGAGAACAAATTAGTGTGGCTATGGGCTCAAGTTCATTCAGAGGAGAACAGCAGTGTGTTGGCCTCCGATTAATTATGAACATTATATTTTTAGATTGATAATGGCAAGTTGGTCGTTGATGTCATTGCTTTTCACTTAGTGTGCTCGTCAGGGCCGGATTAAGAGCTTTGGGGGCCCATAGCACATTTCAAATTTGGGGGCCCTTTTGGTCTGCATCATCTGAAGTTTAGATTCTGAACAGTTCAAACCGGACTAAATAATTATTTTACTCTCGATTATAAGAATCTTATAATATTTATGTGAATTTTATGTGTTGGGCCCCTAAAGTTTTGTTGTGTAAGAAATTTACAGTTTAAAAAACGTAAAGATAATATTTTTAAAGACCAGTTTTTCAATGCTACACTTTTTCATTAAATATTGGGTCCACCATTTGGGGGCCCCCAAAATTGCGGGGCCCGTAGCATATGCTACATGTGCCTATTGGTTAATCCGGCACTGGTGCTCGTCTTTCTGCTCCCTTTGAGTGCTGGATGATAGACTGAAGTGTGATCTCTTCTGATTATCCATCCATCCATCCATTTTCCAACCCACTATATCCTAACTACAGGGTCACGGGGGTCTGCTGGAGCCAGTCCTAGCCAATACAGGGCGCAAGGCAGGAAACAAATCCTGGGCAGGGCGCCAGCCCACCGCAGGGCACACCCACACACCAAGCACACACTAGGGACAATTTAGGATCGCCAATGCACCAAACCTGCATGTCTTTGGACTGTGGGAGGAAACCGGAGTACCCGGAGGAAACCCACGCATACACGGAGAGAGCATGCAAACTCCACGCAGGGAGGACCTGGAAGCGAACCACTGCGCCACCGTGCCGCCCCTCTTCTGATTAGCTCAAGTGAAAATGCTAATGTACCTCTGAGAAATGTCAAAGCAACAAAACCCATTTCCTCAAAACAACATTAAGAGAAGCGAGATTGCCTTAGTTTGGACATGTGCAGAGGAGAGATGCTGAGTATATTGGCAGGAGGATGCTAAGGAAAGAGCTGCCAGGTAAGAGAAATAGAGGAAGGCCTAAGAGAAGGTTTATGGATGTGGTGAAAGAGGACATGCAGGTGATGGGTGTGACAGAACAAGATGCAGTGGACAAAGATATGGAAGAAGATGATCTGCTGTGGCAACCCCGAACGGGAGCAGCCGAAAGAAAAAGAACATTAACATTAATAATTAATGATTCACTCGCAGTTGCCTTGTTGAACTTCTCTATAGGCCCTTTGTTACTACTAATGTTACCGTGTGATCAGCAGGCCCTATGTCAACACTCATTAATAAGTAAGCGCTGCGGCGGGGCTGAGGTGTGCACCCCGCTGACCTAAGAGTGATGCAAAAGAAATCTTCAATCTAGTCAAGAGACAACTTTTTAATTGGTGTTACACTGAAACATCAGTCAGTCAGTCATTTTCTAATCCACTTTGTCCTGAACAGGGTCACGGGGGTCTGCTGGAGCCAATCCCAGCCAACACAGGGCACAAGGCAGGAACAAATCCCGGGCAGGGCACCAGCCTACCACAGGGCACCCACACACCAAGCACACACTCTGTGCAATTTATTATCGCCAATGCACCTAACCTGCATGTCTGTGGGAGGAAACTGGAACACCCGGAGGAAGCCCACATAGACACGGGGAGAGCATGCAGACTCCTTGCAGGGAGGACCCGGGATGTGAACCCAGGTCTCCTTACTGCGAGACAGCAGCACTACCCACTGTGCCACTGTGCCTGCCCGCACTAAAAGAGTCATGTCCTAAATGGAATACTTTGAGTTATTAAGCGTCCTATGGCATCTGATCTATGCTTCAATAAATTGTAAACTCCGCAAATGACAGCAGAGACGCTCACTGAATCAGTCACTGAGAGACGCTGCACCGTTTAATTGAGGTGAACTTGCCGCATTACCGTGATTGTCGCTCCTCCAAATTCAAAGCAGGAGTCATAGCGTAAGAAGGTAGACATTCACCCTGCAATTTTTGGCTCCTGCAAAATATGCAATGAGATGTCAAAATATTTGACTCTCCACAAAGAGCCAGCCATTTTAATGACAGACTCATTTGTGACTGCTGTACCGAGAAATCCTCAGTTGTCAGTTTACTTCTGCTAGCACACATTTTTTTTTTTACACGTTGATGCTTGAAGACATCTTAGTGTGTTGTGAATTCATGTGCTTTTAACTTGGGTTTATTATAATGAAAGTTACGTGATTGTCTTGTCTTTGTAAGGTGATTTTTTGCTCTGTAGAGGTGCAGTGCTGTATATTACTAAGCTAACCGGATGACTGATTTTAAGCTTAGCTGGAGTTTTTTTTATTTTTTCTGTCCACTTGAACTTATCATCTTTTAGAAATTTAATTCAAAATGAATTCTATATTTTAAGGACTATATTTCTCTTCTGTATCTTTCTTATGTAATTGTTTATTACTTATGTATGTTTTGTATACTGTTTATCGAAATTTATTTTGTTTTTCTTTGCATGTAACACTTTGTGCTCACGCTTGTTCTGAAAACGTGCTATAGAAATACATGAGTGGCCCGTGATGGCTTATGGGTTCTCTGTTTAAAAAAATGCACCCCAGTCCACTCTGTCCATGTTTCCCAGAAACCTCCTCATCTGCTTCTGCAGCAAACTAAAACTTACAAAGAGACGGAATCAGAAAGACTTGGGGGGTCTACCACAACTACACTTCCTTGGTCCAAGTTCTCTCGCCAGTGTTTTGACTTCCTGTGAGGCTTCATTTGGTATCGGTAGCAGTTATAACGATTAGATAATCAGCTACCCTTCATGTCCTAATCAATGCCAACCTACACCATCTTATATCGAATGCCCAGGAAGAAGCGAGACAACCAACTGGTTGTGGTGAGATACCCCCAAAGTGCTGTACAATTGAACTGTTCAAAACAAGACTAAAGACTCCTTTCTATTCACTTGCTTTCTGTGACCTTCAGTAGTACTGATGGTTTCCTCATTGTGATTATGTCATCTTACTTCTGTTTATTATTTATTTTTATTTATGTTCATATATTTTTAGGGCAGCACGGTGGCGCAGTGGGTAGCGCTGCTGCCTCGCAGTTGGGAGACCTGAGGACCTGGGTTCGCTTCCCGGGTCCTCCCTGTGTGGAGTTTGCATGTTCTCCCCGTGTCTGCGTGGGTTTCCTCCGGGCACTCCGGTTTCCTCCCACAGTCCAAAGACATGCAGGTTAGGTGGATTGGCGATTCTAAATTGGCCCTAGTGTGTGCTTGGTGTGTGGGTGTGTTTGTGTGTGCCCTGCGGTGGGTTGGCGCCCTGCCCAGGATTGTTTCCTGCCTTGTGCCCTGTGTTGGCTGGGATTGGCTCCAGCAGACCCCCGTGACCCTGTGTTCGGATTCAGCGGGTTGGAAAATGGATGGATATATTTTTATTTCTATTTATGTTATTTGTTTGTTTTTCTTTTATTCTTTTATTGTAAAGCACTTTGGCCACAGCATTCCAATGTTGTAATGTGCTATATAAATTAATTGACATTGCTTTTTTGAATTACTGTGGGGCCTAGAGATGTATTTTTTGGAAAGATATTAGATGATTTTTTCCCCTAACATATTCATACATTGCAGTTTACTATTTAAGAGCTAAAAGCAGGGGCTAGCAATGCATCCTTCTTTTTTCCAACTGGCTTATCCAGTTCTTGAGTCACAGGGCGCCTGAGCTCATCCCAGCAGCATGAGACACAAGGCAGGAAGCAGTCCTGATTAGGGCGCCTGATGTTTATGTCTCAGTGTTTACGTTTTTATATTTGCATGTGCATACTGTTTATTAAAGATTATTTATAAATGTGTGCAACACTCTTGGCATTGTCAGTTGAAAAATATAAAGCCAACATCATTTTCTCAGGCCTGGTTAGGCCAATTCAGGATCGGGGTGAGTCAGCGACTATCCCAGCAGCATGTGAGGTAAGGCAGAAAGCAGCACTGGACAGGACCCCAGCCCACCACCCACACTCGCCCTGGCAGTTGCCAATTCACTTACACTTTGGGGGTGTGGGAGGAAAACTGGAGTACATGGAGGACAATTGATGTACACAAAGGGGAAATGTGCAGGGCACAGGAATCAATCCCAGGATGCCAGATCCTTGAAGCAGCTCTGCTACCCAATATATAAAAATATCTAAATTGTCAATGCTACTGTGTGAACTGAAAATGTGACTCAGTGTTTATTTTCTATAAATCTATCACATTACATCCATTTTTTTTTTACATTTCAATCAAATCCCTCCAAGGCTGTCTTTTCATGATTGCGATGTTGAGGCCTGACTGGCTGATGAGATTCCCTTCATCCTCTGCATAAGTGAAAGAGAATTCAGCGCTCGGGATTCAGATCCTCCTTAGGATTCCTTTAAGAAGAGAATTTTGGTTTCTCCTTGTGCTCCTCACTCTGTGTCTAGTGCAGCCGAGCAGACTCTAAATTCCTGCTGCTCTTGGCGCAACACCCTCGTATAAATTATCCAAAAGCCATCTGTCCTGACACGGTCTGAAAAGTCTGCTTGTTGAGCAATTTTGCTCTTGCCTGTTAACAGACAAGCTAATAAAAGGCTGCTAAATGATAAAAATGTTTAATTAGAGTAGCCATCTGCTTTAAACATCTTAAAGACTGAGCTGAGCTCAGAAAACCAAAAGTGTGCGTGGAGTCTGGTGCTCCTGACGACAGCGTTAGAGCTTCAGCGTATGCCACTGCACCATCGGGGATGTCCAGTGGCTGATTTAAAACAAGACCAAAGATAAGTGACATGGAAATGTTGCATTTGTATTCTTGGTTACAATGCAAAAATGGCTTATGGGGTCCAAAAAAATGAAAATTCATTGATAAAGACAATCAGATTAAAATTCCTAGGATGTCTGTGCCCAGATGAACCCCAGCACAGCATATACAGCAGTGGATTTCACATTTTCATTTATTCTTGTTGTTCTGCTTATAGCTGACACCTGCTTTATCAATGCAGTCTATCAGGAAATACTGCCTTTGTGTACGTTGAGTTTGGTATTCATTTTGAGTTTTTTTCGCCTATTTAGAGTCTCAACTCCTCTTTATCACTAAAGGGGCCATATTCTTGAGGTGCAGCCCCCTGGTTTGGTTCTGTAAAGTGTTTCCCCCCCCTGCAGCTTTGTGTAAATTCACACTATACAACTTTCAAAATCCCAGAATCCTTCATGATACACCACATTCTCCATTCCTATCAACCTTCATGTCCTATCAACATATACCCTTGGGGGGATCGCAGACTGACCCTGAAACTCCATGGTCTCTCAAAATAATGTGCTTAAAGTGAAGGTTTCTTTATCGTGTGACTTTAACAAGTAGAGTCACTTTTCAGTCGTTCCTGCCTCACCACCATCCCTGGTTTCTCAGGTGCACCCAATAGCCATTGCTTTCCACTGTTCTCACTGCTTGTCATGTGTCTGCTCGTTTTATTAGCAACCCTTTATTTCTTAGTCTTATTTCATATGGTAACAGTTGGCACTGTAACCAGGGCAGAGAGTTAGTACAGCGGCCTCATAAACTAAGAGCACTGCTTTCAACATTTCAACCCATTCACTCTACCCAAGTCTGCTTAGGTTGCTCTCAGGGTGCACTTGTGGTAAAGTCACCTCACTCAGTGCATGTGCCTTCGATCCAGATGAGCTTACTGCCTCTCAAACTCGCTGATGCTCTGTGGCTAGCCCCGGCTTGCTGCACCCCCATATCTGGCAGACGTGTGATCATAAGAGCCAGATGACCAGGACCTGTCGTGTGGCCTCACTGCTGTCCAGAACAATCAGGCAAAAACAACAACACTTATTTCTATAGCACATTTTCATACAAACGATGTAGGTCAAAGTGCTTTACAAGAAGTTAATGTTAAAAGAAAAGAAAAACAACACTGGTCAGGAATATTAATGACTAAGTAACAAAGACAAAAACAAATCTCTACTGAACTCAGTCCATTGAAGGCTATCATGTCTCCACGGCCCTCGAACACCATGTGCACATTTTCTTCTTCTTCTTCTTTTGGCTGCTCCCGTTAGGGGTCGCCACAGCAGATCATCTTCTTCCATATCTTTCTGTCCTCTGCATCTTGTTCTGTTACACCCATCACCTGCATGTCCTCTCTCACCACATCCATAAACCTTCTCTTAGGTCTTCCTCTTTTCCTCTTCCTTGGCAGCTCTATCCTTAACATCCTTCTCCCAATATACTCAGCATCTCTCCTCTGCACATGTCCAAACCAACGCAATCTCACCTCTCTGACTTTGTCTCCCAACTGTCCAATTCCACTCTCTTTACTTTCCTCCTCTCCTCCTGCCTCCGGACACGTCTCCCCCCTCTTCTTCTTCGGCCAACAGTAGCCCTGTTGGCTAACAGTACTGGTGGCAGACGTTGTTAACCTGGGGGCTCGACTGATCCGGTATGGAAATTTGTATTGTTGTCCGCATATTGATTTGGCAAAATTTTACACCGGATGCCCTTCCTGACGTAACCCTTCCCATTTATCCGGGCTTAGGACCAGCACAAAGCCATGTACACATTTTCTAATTTATTTTATTTCCACATCTATCTTAAAAATAAACTGCTCACACTAGCTTTCTTATAGCCAAGGTCTTGGCTCAACCCTCAGTTCACCCAGCTAACATGCCTCATCTTGATGTTAACATTCATAGAAATCCCAAAGAGGCAGGACTCTCCCTGCAACGTCCCGAGACCACCAGGCCACAATATCGCATCACTCCTTCTGTGTTCTCTACACCTCCCAGAGCAGGCATCACAGGGACATAAAGATCAGATACCCAGACCACATTAAGTGGCTCCCCTTCATTCAGACCTGCGGTGATGTTCCTCTGATGTCTTCAGGACTGTCATGCTTGTAAAAAACCTTGTGTAGCAACTTCCTACATTTGACTAGTATTAAGTCCCCAAACTTAACAAGGCAAACTTGAAACTCTAAAATTGTGTAATGGAAATATTATAAGAAAAGGAAAAGCTTGGGTTGCTGATGGAAGAGGTGTAGGAGAGGCTAACAGAGGGTGGTATCCCTGTAGTCTGAATGTGGATCTCAATGTCCCAGTGTAGAGATGGGAACACTGTGCTGTCCTTCAGATGAGATGTAAAAACGAGGTTCTGACTTTCTGTAGTCATTGAAGATCCCTGCTGGGTATCCTTTTGCAAGGAGTAGGGTGAATCCCAACGTTCTGGCTAAATTGTCCACCTTGGCCTGGTAATTCTTTCCCCTTAATCTTCCCCTGTTCCTAACTGTCCAACTGTCTCTCTCACCCTTTCACAGTTTAATAGATAATGTGTGGTGAGGTGTCTGGCCAAAAAATGGCTGCTGGCACATCATCTAAGATGATGGTGAATGTTGGTGGTGGATTTAGGTGCTTCCCACTTGCCATGTATAGTGTTTTGAGTTGTAAGAAAGCTCTGTATAAAATGTGAAGAATTATTATTATATATTAAATTGTGATATTGAACTTTCAGATATTAGTTGGTTAAACACATATGCTCTGTAACTAGTTTTAGGGTCTGCAGTGGGTTGGCACCCTGCCCAGGATTGGTTCCTGCCTTGTGCCCTGTGTTGGCTGGGATTGGCTCCAGAAGACCCCCGTGACCCTGTGTTCGGATTCAGCGGGTTGGAAAATGGATGGATGGATAGTTTTAAGGTGATTTCCGCTACAATACAAATGCAGAAATAATATAATATTATATAACATAACTAGGGGCGGCACGGTGGCGCAGTGGGTAGCGCTGCTGCCTCGCAGTTGGGTGATCTGGGGACCTGGGTTCGCTTCCCGGGTCCTCCCTGCGTGGAGTTTGCATGTTCTCCCCGTGTCTGCGTGGGTTTCCTCCGGGCGCTCCGGTTTCCTCCCACAGTCCAAAGACATGCAGGTTAGGTAGATTGGTGATTCTAAATTGGCCCTAGTGTGTGCTTGGTGTGTGGGTGTGTTTGTGTGTGTCCTGCGGTGGGTTGGCACCCTGCCCAGGATTGTTTCCTGCCTTGTGCCCTGTGTTGGCTGGGATTGGCTCCAGCAGACCCCCGTGACCCTGTGTTCGGATTCAGCGGGTTGGACAATGGATGGATGGATAATAAACTAAACTTTTTTATTGAAAGATCTAGCTAAGCCATTTGTTAATTTAAGATATTGGGCTTTTTTAGCGAAATGTGGCCTCAGCATCCATATCCACCTCTATATGCACACATCACCCTGTGCCAAGATTCTCCACTTCACACCTCCTGTGACAGGAGCAGCCACTGAGGGGTCTCCTGCTGGAGGTCTGAAGCCAGACCCTTCTCGTTCTTTGTCTCTACACACTACTGTGTACGCTAAAGGATGATTTGGACATCTTCAGTCTCAATATGAAGGTTGAGACACGCAGTTTTAGAATTCTCAGGGAGACCTCCGACATACAGGTGCCCTCGAGCAATGCCACGTTTGCATACCATGTCTGAGCATGGCTTTCGAGTGCAGGGATATTTGATTGGATCTTCTATTGAAATAAAATTCTGCATTATTTATTTGTTTATTTTTGCAGACTTTTAATTTTGATGTTCGCCAGCTGCATTGGCCTGAGTACATTGAGAACTACTGCATTGGGACTAAGAAGTATGTCCTCAATGAAGACATGTCTGGACTTCCAGCTGCAAGGCAGCACCTCAAAAAGTAAGTGGTGGGTCAGTCCTTCAGCTTTTCAGAGAAGTAAAATTTTTAAGTAAATGTGTATTAATTTTGAGTGAAAGCTGACTGTGGCTGCCTTATTCTCCATATCGAAGGAGTTGACAGAAGGAGTAAAAGGTTCAGGAGACAAGAAATGAAAACTGTGCTCACTGGGGGGCTCTTTATTGATGTACTGTATGGGCTGCAGAGAGGAGCTGAATGCCAGGATCTTGCAGGACAAAATGGTATCTGAGGAAAGAGAGGCAGAAGTCACTGCTACCACTTAACACAAACCTCCAAATATGGCAGTAGACTATTTGAATTTGGTTGATATTAACACGTCACAGAGCTAAAGTAAAGATTCAAAATATCTGGCACTTTTCTTAGTGCACCGTGTATATTTTTCCCAACACCTCACAAAGCAAAGCAAATCGTATTTTTGGTCAGTGCAAATTTTTCAGTTAATGATACCATTTTAATTAATATTACAATTGAAACACATTTGTTTAGTCATTTCATTTATATTGTTACTAGTAAAAAGTTAGGCATTGCCATGTTAGTCAGTTATATGAAATTGTTCAGTTCATCTGAAATAAGTTGTTGGTCACAGTTGGCTTGAGGCACATTACAGTAATCCCTCGCTATATCGCGCTTCGACTTTCGCGGCTTCACTCTATCTCGGATTTTATATGTAAGCATATTTAAATATATATCGCGGATTTTTTGCTGGTTCGCGTATTTCTGTGGACAATGGGTCTTTTAATTTCTGGTACATGCTTCCTCAGTTGGTTTGCCCAGTTGATTTCATACAAGGGACGCTATTGGCAGATGGTTGAGAAGCTACCCAACCAGAGCGCGTATTACCTATTAAATAAAACTCCTCAAATATATTGTGAGCACGGGGGCTCTTCGCACCCCTAGAGGATACGGCCGCTCCTCAAAAAACGCTGAAAGATTACCTTCACATTGCTGCCATCCTTGCTGGGCTTACATGTGGCTGCTTTGTCAAGCGATATGCTTCCCGCATGGTGCTTCGCATACTTAAAAGATCAAACAGCACGTATTGATTTTTGATTTTTACTTTTCTCTCTCTCTCTCTTGCTCTGACATTCTCTGATCCTGACGGAGGGGGATTGAGCAGGAGGGCTGTTTGCACACCTAGATGATACGGACGCTCATCTAAAAATGCTGAAAGATTATCTTCACGTTGCTCCCTTCCGTGCAGCTGCTTCGTGAAGCGACATGCTGCGCTGTGCTTCGCATACCTAAAAGCTCGAAGGGCACGTATTGATTTTTGATTGTTTGTTTTTCTCTGTCTCTCTCTCTCTCTCTCTTTCTCTGCTCCTGACAGAGGGGGTGTGAGCTGCCTCATTGCAACAGCTTTGTGCCATGTGGTGCTTCGCATACTTAAAAGCCAAACAGCCCTATTGATTTGTTTGCTTTTTTCTCTCTATCTCTTTGACATTATCTGCTCCTGACACACACTCCTTTAAAGAGGAAGATATGTTTGCATTCTTTTAATTGTGAGACTGAACTGTCATCTCTGTCTTGTCATGGAGCACAGTTTAAACTTTTGAAAAAGAGACAAATGTTTGTTTGCAGTGTTTGAATAACGTTCCTGCCTCTCTACAACCTCCTATGTTTCTGCGCAAATCTGTGACACAAGCATGACAATATAAAAATAACCATATAAACATATGGTTTCTACTTCGCGGATTTTCCTATTTCGCGGGGGATTCTTGAATGCAACCCCCGCGATGGAGGAGGGATTACTGTATTCCAAGCCCAGCTGACATCTCTACTAAATACATGTACAATTCCATGTGGTATACATACAGTATTGATAGATCATTAATGTGCATTTTCACACAACATATATTAATTTATTTATTAAGCTTTTATATACAATAGTAGCATTTATTTATATAATTCATAGCATCAAGAAAGCAGTGGTGTAGCTAGGAAAGGACGGTCCGCCCCAAGTGGCATTATTGGCCAAAAGGCTCAGAACACTTCACGTGTAAGCAGCAGGGTTCGGAAAAATACCACTCATGAATGAAAAAAGTAAAATTCTCTCATTTTTATCCACAAATGTTTCAAAAACAATTTTTAGACTGTCCTTCTATGACGGCATCAGACACAGCAGTTGAAATTTCTGAGACAATAACTAAAATAAACATAAACATTACACAGATAACAATTTCTAGGTTAGATAAACAACTAATTTACAATTTATAAATTTCGTTTCGTTATCAATCCGAATGCGTTTTTGCTCTGCGCAGATAACATCCCCACCTATCACTTGTACACTACACTGGTTCTGGTTTTCGCAGCATAATTATATTAAACTAATAATTAGAACATGGCTTATCAGTGTGTCTATACTATATTCTTGTCTAGTTGATGCTTATAAATAATTATATGTGGAAAATTAATGTTGTTTCTCTATATAGGAATACATCAATGCAAAATTTATCGTAATTTTTCTCTATACACCATTTTAATTTTCTATTTAGATAGGTTAACATATTCAGATATGTTGGAGGGCAGTAAGTTAAAGCATCGCCCCGCCCTGAGCGGCACGAACTCGAGCTACGCCACTGCAATAAAGTATTAAATTGTGCACACAAACACGCCGGTTTATCCATTACAAATTCTTGTTAGCACACAGCTACTCAAATAGATTTCATAGTAGGTATTTATTTCTCCCTGGTTTGAACTGACCGCCGTGGAGCAAACACAGGACAAGACGAGACTTTTTCCTACTTCCTCCCTGTTTTAAATTACCAATTTTCAAAATTCCTATCTTGCCAAGCCTGCTTAATCCAATGCAGAGTTGCAGGAGGCTGCAGCCCACATGAACTCACAAATTGGGTGAACCATCCAGCACTGTAGGCGATATTTATAAAGGGGTACACTCACTTATTACACACAATGCCCATACAAGCTCACGTAAATATTAAGGCACAAATATGCAGAGAGAAAATCAAATTTCCCTTTTTTGCTTGCATGCAAAAATGTACATGTTTTGTAATAAGACATATTTAAGGTTTATATGTTTTCCTCACATTTTTAAAATACTAGTAAAATGGGGTTTTTTTGTTTTTTAATTTAAATCCATCCTGTAAGTATTTTAGTTCAGCTGTTTACTGCCTGTGCCTAGATGAACACCTCTAGCTCTGGAAGGAAAGCAACCACAGGCTTTTAAAAAGCAGCAGGCATCTCATCACAAGACACACAGCTTAATGCTAATAATATTTAAACATGCAAAGTAACCTTTTTGTTGTTTTGTAGTATAAATATCTGCTAAACCTCTGAAGCTCTCCACACATAACAAGTAGTGATTGAAGAAATGTTATATTATAAAATCCACCATTCATTTTAACACATTTTACCTACCAGTTTGCGGGTCTTTGCATACCCATGGAGGTATGTCTCCACTTTCAGAACCACTCGTCTAACAAACACAACTTTATGTCCAAGTCCACAGTGTACTGATCAGGCAATTGCAGACATCACCATTTTCCAGCCGCCATCTTGGTCACATCCCCTAGAACTCTGGTTTGAAAGGAGCAGCGCACATTCCTTCAATGCAGACTGTTTGAAATCAACAATGTGCAAAGTGTTTAGAAAAAGGCATGCTTCTAAAATATTGTAGGGATGTAATTCTTGAAAGAAGACTTACATAAAGTGTCAAAAAACAGGACTACCAAAAACTGCGGGTACAAATTCAAATTTGATGTTTCAGTGTTGATGCTATTTTACATTCTCTTTTTATTTATCTTTCGTACTGGGTAATATGTCAAAAGTTGTCATTAGCAAAAGGGATGTCCTTGCTTTGGAGTTTAGAGCCTGTTTAAAGGCCCCTACTATACAGTCATATGAAAAAGTTTGGGAACCCCTCTTAATTCTTTGGATTTTTGTTTATCATTGGCTGAGCGTTCAAAGTAGCAACTTCCTTTTAATATATGACATGCCTTATGGAAACAGTAGTATTTCAGCAGTGACATTAAGTTTATTGGATTAACAGAAAATATGCAATATGCATCATAACAAAATTAGACAGGTGCATAAATTTGGGCACCCCAACAGAGATATTACATCAATACTTAGCTGAGCCTCCTTTTGCAAATATAACAGCCTCTAGACGCCTCCTATAGCCTTTGATGAGTGTCTGGATTCTGGATGGAGGTATTTTTGACCATTCTTCCATACAAAATCTCTCCAGTTCAGTTAAATTTGATGGCTGCTGAGCATGGACAGCCTGCTTCAAATCATCCTATAGATTTTTGATGATATTCAAGTCAGGGGACTGTGACGGCCATTCCAGAACATTGTACTTCTCCCTCTGCATGAATGCCTTTGTAGATTTCGAACTGTGTTTTGGGTCATTGTCTTGTTGGAATATCCAACCCCTGCTTAACTTCAACTTTGTGACTGATGCCTGAACATTATCCTGAAGAATTTGTTGATATTGGGTTAAATTCATCCGACCCTTGACTTTAACAAGGGCCCCAGTCCCTGAACTAGCCACACAGCCCCACAGCATGATGGAACCTCCACCAAATTTGACAATAGGTAGCAGGTGTTTTTCTTGGAATGCGGTGTTCTTCTTCCGCCATGCAAAGGGCTTTTTGTTATGACCAAATAACTCAATTTTTGTCTCATCAGTCCAAAGCACTTTGTTCCAAAATGAATCTGGCTTGTCTAAATGAGCATTTACATACAACAAGCAACTCTGTTTGTGGCCTGAGTGCAGAAAGGGCTTCTTTCTCATCACCCTGCCATTCAGATGTTCTTTGTGCAAATTGCGCTGAATTGTAAAACGATGCACAGATACACCATCTGCAGCAAGATGTTCTTGCAGGTCTTTGGAGGTGATCTGTGGGATGTCTGTCACCATTCTCACAATCCTGCGCATATGCCGCTCCTGTATTTTTCTTGGCCTGCCAGACCTGCTGGGTTTAACAGCAACTGTGCCTGTGGCCTTCCATTTCCTGATTACATTCTTTACAGTTGAAACTGACAGTTTAAACCTCTGAGAGCTTTTTGTAGCCTTCCCCTAAACCATGAGACTGAACAATCTTTGTTTTCAGATCTTTTGAGAGTTGTTTTGAGGATCCCATGTTGTCACTCTTCAGAGGAGAGTCAAAGGGAAGCACAACTTGCAATTGAGCAATTTAAATACCTTTTCTCATGATTGGACACGCCTGTCTATGAAGTTCAAGGCTTAACGAGCTAATCCAACCAATTTGGTGTTGCAAGTAATCAGCATTGAGCAGTTACATGCATTCAAATCAGCAAAATTACAAGGGGACCCACATTTTTGCACAGCCAGTTTTTCACATTTGATTTAATTTCATACAACTAAATACTGCTTCACTAAAAATCTTTGTTTGGAAACACCCCAGTACTCCTAGGAAGTGAAAGACATACCACTGTTATCGTTTTTTGTTGAAAGAGTAAATTATTATGCAGGCTGAGAGGGGTTCCTGAACTTTTTCATATGACTATAATAGAACATTCATGCATACTGACCATCTGCTCCAAGACTGGGTGCCCCTCACTCACTGAATGACCCTCAATTTGACTAAAAGGAAAGGTGCTATTAATAAAACCAGTGAACGCGTGTTAAAGCCTTTGGTGACGGCTTACTTTTAACTCAGTTTCTTTATTCTTGTTTTACTTCCAGGTTGAGGAACATTCGCTATGCCTTCAATACCATCCTGCTGGTGTTCATTTGGCGCATCTTCATTGCCCGATCGCAGATGGCTCGCAATATATGGTACTTTGTGGTCAGCCTCTGCTATAAATTCCTGTCCTACTTTAGGGCATCCAGCACACTTCGGCACTGATGGCTACCAGGACTAACAGAACCTGCCTGCCAGAAACCATTGATCCCTTTTCAAGCAGATTTCTGGACTATCTGTGCTGTATCCAGTCAATCACCATCCATTTCCCCCCCACCCCAGCAGGAGATGCTTGTCATTTTTCAGAAATAAAAGGTTTAAACATAATGGATTCTTCTAAAGTAGAAAAAAAGAGTGATATATATATATATATATATATATATGTTTATATGTATATATGTCAGCAGCCATAAAATGGCTTATGTTCAAGGATCCTGCTGTGGTGTAGTTACCAAATTTGTGATTATTTAATCCCATGACAAACATTTCCTCTCATTTTTTTATACCTCTTTTTAATGGAGTTTTTAATTTTAAAAAACAGTATATGCAAGAAATCGAGATCTTTAATCCAAATTCTCCATGTGTTTGTAATTAACTTGTTTGTTCCTAAATGCCTCGTTTTGGAGTTGAAACCACGTGCCATAAAAGGTTCATCCTTGCTCTTTCATACATGACAGAATCCAAAGGGATCGTCCCTATTGCACGCTGGATTTATTGCCTTTTCTAATTTTCATAGGTGGTCTCCTGGTGCCTGAGAATTCCGTTCATCGGGAGTCCTTTATGTCCTGGCAAAAATGGCACCACGCCAGGTGGATTCCAAGGGAGCAGGCAAACATGTTGAAGCTTCTGTTGTATTATTATGCTGCACTCCATTTCGTCCCTCAAATTTTTACCCATCCAACATCACACTCTTAGTAGCCATCAAATTGTAAAGAACGGCAGAGGTGTAAGAATCGTTATAAATATTCTGGCAAACCTAACCAGAAAAGAAAATGTGCTTCCCATTCCCATTGCCTCCCACCCAGTGGGTCGAGTCCCGAGTTATTTTTGAATCCAGGACAAAATGTGTTAAGTTGTATTTGCCAGAGTGTTGTTTAACGATTCCTAACTTCTGGACATCGATTAGAACGCCGATTTGTACAGCGGGGGACTTCACTTCTCCCTCTTGCCTTGGCCTTTCCGCTATCGCACACTGCAGGCTACAAAGGAGCTGCATCCATTTCCCTTGCCGCTTTCATTTTGTGCAGTTTGTCAACATGTTAATGTTTTGGGGGACACAGTTGCATCTGACAAAGACCCAAAAGGCAGTGCATTCGTTTTTTTCCACTGCCGATTGCAGTATGGGCAAAACCCTCAAATGTTTTCTTCATGTTTGTACTTTTCTCTCAGTGTAGCACTTTCCAGAACTCGTGGACACTGTAGCTGAGCTGTGCTGCACTCAAAAGAATTTATTAAGAAAAAACAAAACAAACAAAAGTTTCAAAGTATAGGTGTAGAGTGCCTAAAAATTGAGTATGTGCTTTACTCATACAGATGTTTGTTCGTTGTTGTATATACAAAAGAACATCTCTATTTTTTACAAATAATTTATGTATTACAAGTATTTCTTTTGTTTCGCTTTTTTAACGTGTATTACAAACATCTGAAGTGTGTACTGTGCAGTACGCTTTTTAAAGAGAGACTTTACAGTTCTGCAAATATCTGCTGTAGCCGACTACACAACTGCCTAATGGACACTGTGGAGTGGTGACCTTCCTTCAGCCTAGTTGGTTAAGTCGCTGGTGTGCAGGAGACCTGGCGGAGGGAAGGGACGGTCTGACTTCGGACCTTTCACAGTGTCTCTGACTTCACAAACACACCAGCAGATTGAAAGTGAGGATTGCCTGAGAAGTTAAAGGAAAGCTGCTCTCATCCCAAAGCCGTGAGCGATGTCATAAAGAGTCCACCCCAAGTATGTGCACGCGTGCGTATCTACTGTATGTGTTCAACCACGCACTTGCACACGCAGGCACAACACAAATTATAGCTAATGGACCGCTAGAGCTCACACAACGGTTAGACGAAATCTGCAAAGCGTCACGTCCTCCATTAGCTGGAGTACAACACCACCCACAATCCATTTTCATGACCGCTTCTTCTCTCTCCGGCGCTTCATTGAACTTGGAAGGAAAAGGATGGACTTGTAAAAGTCTGGACTGCAAGAAATGAAACCTTCTGAAGCATCTCTCATGATAACTGATCTTGAATTTTGCACAATAGTGATTTTCTATTACTTTTGATTAACGTATCAAATTGACTCGCGCCCCGTGACGCAAAACTGGATTAAGCGGGTTTGTTCTTTGTGATATGGTAACTTCAGATAGTTTTCTCTCAAGTTTTTTTAACCAAACTATAAAAGTTGTCAAGACTGAAGTGAAGCGTGCTCTTCGTAACTTCTACTTAGTTCATCATGTATTGAGGTATTGTATGGTCCAGAACACACCCTATTAAGACTTTATGGTTTAATATACGACGATGGGACGGAATTTGGTCAGTTCTGTATGGAGCAGTGGGCCTGCACACTTCCAGGTAATCTGAGAGATTCCTTCATTTCTCCAGTAGTTTACTGCATTGCAAGTTAAAGAAGCAAGGCCTTGCATGCAGGTTTCATGTAAAGTTGTTGCATATTGGATCATTTAAATTTTTTTTTTCTTAATATATCTTTTTTCTGTCTTTGGAGCTGCTTGTTACATTATGGAACTGCAGAGAGCCAATGGAATGTCCGGCCATAGCAGCACACATTCGTGCAACCCACCCACCCTCACTCACTCACAGAGGGTCAGTTAGAAATAACAAGCAGAGTGGGCCGAGAAAACACACGTGGACGTGAGGACAGACGGTCAGGTGACTGGGGCACAAATGAAAGTCTGACCCCTGTCGGCAACACTAAGCACTGTGACTGAGGTGGCTCCTGTCTGCTAGGGTGCGGAAATGTGCTAAACCATAAAATCTTAACAGGGTCGTTTTTTTTTCAGAGACAGATGGATATATGTATATGTGCGAGTCTGTCTGTGTGGATATGCTGTTTAACTGCCGTCCATAAAGTGCAGTGCGTACACGCCAGTCAACGTCCGAATACCTGACAATATCCTATGCAATATGCAGTATTCCTCTGCAGGTCCCTCGTCTTCGTGTCATTCTGTATGTAGCACCTTAGTCGAGGCCCCACCTCATCATTCTCATACCCGTGTGTTTCTTGGGTCTGTAATCGTGAATTGGCTCCTTGTGGTCACACACAGCCATCGCAGACTGAAGTGGTTACCATTATGGCATCTGTGTGTGTCTGAAGAGCGTCGGAAGGCTTTGTTAGAAAAAAACTGCACTGTGTGTGATTAGCGTCACGTGACCCGGAACACGGGGGTGGTCTTGATCCAGCAGTGGTACCAGTCTTTGTTTTGATGTTGATGAGTCTCTCCTGTAATGTCATTCACACCGATTTGGGTCTCTCCGTCTGTGACTATGAAGTAGTTTACAGGAGTGTCCACCTGTCTCTGGGGCCTTACAACATCTGCTCTTGGTTGGAGTTAGCCTGACCTCATGGTATGAAATGTGTATTATTTGTCAAAAAATAAATACGGCCCTTCCAAATTATTTGGATTTCTTTGTCATGTTTATGCTATGCTGCATATAGCTGTACTCCCGCTGCCACCCTTCAGGAGCCAGATGAATGGGCACAGGCGTATCGGATTAAACTTGTATGCATACATCGCGGACAGACATGCGGTTTGCGCAGATCTGCATGGGTTGCCCACACCATTGTGGGTTTCTTTGGTACTCCAGACAGCAGAGAGCGGGCCTTGTGATGGACTGGCACTCCTTTCTATTCCAGTGGTCCTCCAAAGTAGTGTGCAGCACAATGGAGGGGACATTCAGCAGCAGTGGTGAACAGAAGAGGAGAAACAAGACATCTTTATACGGTGGAAAGGTTTTTAGTTTGTACCATTTATTCTGAAGTGAGCCAGCAAGTTTGATCCAGAGAAGGTAAGTAGCCATGAGAAAGGTGTTTGCTATCTACTAGTGGGGTAAGTCTGTGAGCTTCATTTTAAGTGTTCCTTGTAGATCTGAGGGTATTGAATTCAAATCCGGCAATGGAACTGCTCTACCTCATCCAGTGTTTCAGAGATGGAGGTTACACGTATCATTCTTTTAAATACAATTATTGCTTACAAAAAAGTAGTGTCTTGGTAGTGATTTTCATTTTATAATCCTCTGAAGATGTTTCACAGCGAAATGACCAACAGGCGTCTGTTAACACAGCTTTCTCTCTTCTGGACAGTAAAAAAAGGGCGTCTTTCTAACCTTCTTAATATTCATTTCTGGCAAATTTGAAAGAATAAGAGAAAAAAATATTAATTTAGAGCAACAAATGTGCAGCTAATACTTGATTTTGGGTTGTTTCCACCTCAACTAAAGTCCACCATTTTTCAGCTCAAAATATACTTTAGATATATTGTCTTTCAAGCTCAGAATATGATGCCATAAAAGAAACTTATTTTTTTTAACAATCAACAGTTGAATAATTTTCACTAAATCTGATATCTCGTGGAAACAATGTGTGCTAGAGACCAAAACCAGAGTCGGCACACACCTAAATCTGGAAATTGCACAGATGTTTTTGTGCAGGAGTGTAATAAGAACTTGACAACGTCTTCATCTATAAATGCATGTAAACGCGGTCAAATATGACTAAATGTGTAAATTACAAAATGAATACATCATATAACAATAAGCAAATCTGAAAATCAAAAACAAGTGAATGAATACTTGAAAACTGCCTTAATTTGTTAATTAGGTAAATTGTGTGATTATTCAATGAACTTATTAACAGGTAATAAAAGCAAACACACTCAACAATAAAGGATGTTGTTAGGTGAGCTCCTAGGTGCCCACGCCATTCGCTGATTTGGTAGATTAGCCGCACATCGGTGGCACTTGTGGCTCCGCTCTTTCTTTTCCAAAGCCTTTTTCAAGCTCACTGCAAATGTCCGTGCATTTGGGTGCAGGGTTCACCTCTGCTTTGACAGTTGTCATTCACAAAAGAAATGGCCGGTCCCAGGCAGGTAGCGGATTTGAAGGCCAAGTGCCATTCATTTGCCTGATGCCTTAACCAATGAAGGCAACGCTGAGAGTTAACACTGAGACTTAGTGGCACTCATTCACACTCGGCGAGGTACTTCGGTTTTCTGATGAGTTTTACCATCGAGCACAGCCTCAAGTGATGGCGTATGGGCCTCTGCTTTGATGGCAGGTGACATTCAACGAGATGACTTACAACTACACAACGTAACGTAACTGCACAATTCTCCATAATCCAATGCAGGGGCTGGAGCCCATCCAGATAGCACTGGAAGCAAGACCGGGACCAGGTCATCACTGAGCCCACACACGCTCACATTCCCATCAGGCCAGTATAGAGTCAGCAATTAACCTAACCTACTTGTTTTGGGGTGGATGCTGGTCCACACAGAATAACACCAGGCATAGGTTTCAAACCCAGGATGCATTACTAGCTTCTATGCCACCAAATAACAAATTTCACAACTCAACAATATTACATCGGCAGCCATGTTTCTCTTCCATCACACAGGACAGAGTGCAGAGATCCTGCCATTTTGGATGAACCTTTCATTATAGTGAAGACTTTCCACCTTCCAGTATGGGTAACAAAATCAGGAATTCCTACCTGATCGTGGCTATGGGTTTGTACATTCCACGAGAAGCCTACAGATACATTTGTGTATGTCAAGCCAAGGCAATATTTAGGCATACAGTATCTTAGTATCTCAGATACGGTGAAATGCACTAAAGCTTTTTAGATTTTATCTTAAAATCAATTCTTTTACATTCAAAAGCATCTACAACATGTGTCAAGATATCTCAAATACATTTTTGGATTTCTCAAAATAACTTCCTGTGCTTTGCAAATATATCTTAAATCCGTTTTGGGAAATCTCACATTGACCATTGATGCATTTTTAAGGTCTCTGAAACGCATTAATGATCTCCTGTTCAATCCCATATTCTTTGTGTGTTTTAACATATTTTTGACATGTGTCTGAGATATCTCGAAATCGGCAGCAAGTTATTTTGAGATATCATGAAATGCATTACCAATATCTGAAAAATGGATGGGATGTTATTTTGCAGTTTCTGGAATTGGATTTGAGGTATCTGGAATTATCTTTCACATAGCAAACATTCATTTACTGTATCTTGAAGCAGCCTCCTGTCGTTTTAAAGATATCTTGGAATCCATTGATATGTGAAATGGAGCAGAGAATGAGCTATCATAATGCAAGTCAACGTGAAGTTATCTGAAATGCATTTTAAGATGCATTGATTATGTTTCCATACATCTGAAACTAACATCTGGACTGTTAGGAGAAATCTGAAATGCGCTTCAAGGTATCTTACAACAGCTTCCTGTGCAATTCACGATTCACAAAGGGCAGGAAGTCTCATTTTTACAGATAGTCATTTTAAGATGTATTGATATATTGGTATATTCAGCTATCTGTACTTCATGTTAAAACGCCTTAAATGCATTTCCCGATATCTTCTGATGCATTTTGAGACATCAATAGATGTGAAGTGGACTTAAAACCCAGCTAGGATTCACACCGTCGATATGACGGTGACTTATTTACTTTTTCAGAGGGGATCCCAGGAACGCACCCAGCCTTGGCCCGACTCACACACACACTCCCTCACAGAGACAAAAAAGCAACCGGTAATAAAATAGAAATAGAAGACAGTAGTAACCAATAATCAATGAAATATAACTATACAAACTATAACAATCCCAACCCAGTTCCCCTTACGGCGATACACAATTATCACAAACTCGTCAATTACAAACCACTAACAAAAACCACACACTATGAAGTCCATGAAAATGGCAACTGATGAAGTGAAATGCTGGAATTAGATTGTCCAGAGATCAACACGCTGTATATGAATGTAAAGGTCAGTCCTACCGGTATTTCCTGATGAGATGATGGCGTGTGAATGGGATCAGGAGCACTCCTTTCTTCACAGGTCCACAACTAATCCTCAGACAGTACACATGCAGCAGGGAGACACCAGACGGTCCATACACAGAAAACAGGAGACGATCCAGGACACAACAAAACCTGAAAAATGAGAAGGCAAACAGACAGGCAACTCAAGACACAAAACAACAAAGACTTTCCTTCCTGCAGAACTGGCCTCCTTGTCCCCAGCAGCCCCTGCAGCCTCAGCAGATGACCAGTCAGAGCCATTGCTAGGAGTTGAAGCTTTCACTCCACAGTAGTGCGGCTACAGATGTCACTTTGGCTTGCCAGCATTTGTGTCCCAGATCTCCTGTCAGGGGTCCGAGAGCTCAAAGCAATGAAGAACGAGGACCTGTCCTGAGACCAATCACATTGCTAATTGATCAAGGCACAGTGAAGCTCTTATTGGGTGAAATGTAACCACCAATTAATCTGATATTAGGGGGCCAAAAAAACAGAAGACCCCCACAGACAGAGGAACATCTAAACTCCATTCAGTGAGTGTGAGAATTAAGTAGTTGTCCTACAGTAGCACTGCCCACTACACCTCCATACTACCCAAAGCTTAACTTAACACTTGAATTAGTCTTCATTTTATTTACAGGAATTCATCAGCCTACATGTAACTAAGAAACGAGCAAAACCTGTTTGGCCATCACGAGGCACCAGAACCGTGTCCAGTTGAATAAGTGTCTGGAGATGGGGTGACATCATTTGGTGTTTTTTTGATAGGGAAACACTGTCTCTGGTTGTGTCTGTGGGGTTATGGGTCCACAGCTCCTTTAGCAAAGGCCAGTTTGTTAAAAATAAATAATCACCGTGCCCGCGGCTTAGCAAGGGGGCGTGGTGACTGTAGCGAGCCACAGGGCGATCTGTGGTGCGGGCGTTTCTCACCTAAGTGCACAGGTGAGAGACTGCCCACATCCGTGATTGTTCCTGTGGCTAATGGGCTGCAGCTGCTATGTCCTCTCTGCATATATAGAGAAGCCCGAGACGGTTAGAGGAAAAAAGAAGTGAAAGAGAAAGAAAGACGGAGGTTACAGGAGGAAGCAAGCAAGCAAGAGAGAGAGTGTGCGCCGGTTCGAGTGAGTGAGCGAGTGAAAGCAGGCTCGCGGCAGCTGAGCAGACAGCCTGGGGTTAGGCCGACACCCAGGGCGTAGTAGTGGTTGTCGCTCCCGCAGAGTTTGTTTCAGGAAGGACGGGAGTGACCGGGAGACGGGTGACTCTCCACATGATGCCACGGATGGCAGCGGGAGTCTGGACATGGGATATGGTGTCCTCCACGTGAGAGCCTTGGCCGTGGGAGGAAGTCCCAAGTTGTTATCTGGAGGAGCCGACCGGAGCCAAGGATCGGTGAGGCAAGTCTGACAACAGTAGCAGGAGAAGTAGGCAGAAGGTCAGCTGAAATGAGAGCGTCTCGCCTGTTGAATAGCCCAGATGGGAGTAGCAGGGGAGCCGCCAGAGTAACAAAGGACGCCGGGCTTAGTGGTTTTAACAGATTGCTTCCTGTGACATTTTACCTCGTTGTTTTTAGAGGATTTTTCTATTTATTGATTTTAACCTTCACTTTTCTTATGGATTATTTATTGAACTTTGCACTGCTGCACTTTGTTTGAACACTTGTTTTGTTTGTTTAATAAAAGCACTTTGCACATTTATTACATCATCCCCTTGCTCATTGTTATTGCCTCACTGTCTAGCTCATCGGTGACATTACCAACGGTGTTGGGTTCAAGGGCTCCCTAACAGCCGATGGGAGCACGGAGCTGAACCCGCATCATCACAGTCTCTCCAGAATGTCACATAAATGTTCATTTCAGTTCAACTCTCAGGTCTAGGACAGCCATAGTGTACAGTTAGCACTGTTGTCAGGCCTTTTCAACCACCCATTGACCACTGGAGTCCTATGGCGGAGCTTATTGTCCTCTTAGAACAGGGGTAGGCAACGTCGGTCCTGGAGTGCCACAGTATGTGCAGGTTTTTGTTCCAACCCAGTTCCTTAACGAGAACTCAATTATTGCTGATGAAGCACATATTGCTTAAGTGACATTTTAATGCTTCATTTTAGTGGTCTCGCTTGTTAAGGTTCTCCAACCTTAATTGCTTATTTCAATCTTAAACTGCTGCATTCAGTGTTTTAATTGCTCCTTATTAGCAATAAGATGTAAAAGACAAAGCAGCCAGCAGTTCTCCAGCTAGCTTTTTTCCAATTACATCTGTGTGTGTTCATCATGCACGGTTTGATTTAATAAAACACTTAATAGAAAAATGTGACAGACTAAAAATGATCTGTTTTAGGCTTCAAATCATTTGGATGATATCCTTGGAAAGGAAAAAAATCTACGATATAAAAGCCTTACATTGCACAGACTAACAAGCCATAAAATTAAATAAGGTCTGAGATTGGCAATGATTGGTTTCTAATTAAGCAATTGGGTTGAATGAAAACCTGTAGCCACTGCAGCTCACCAGGACCGACATTGCCTACCCCTGTTTTACATCTTATTGCTAATAAGGAGCAATTAAAACACTGAATGCAGCAGTTTAAGATTGAAATAAGCAATTAAGGTTGGAGAACCTTAACAAGTGAGACCACTAAAATGAAGCATTAAAATGTCACTTAAGCAATATGTGCTTCATCAGCAATAATTGACTTCTCGTCAAGGAACTGGGTTGGAACAAAAACCTGCACATACTGTGGCACTCCAGGACCGACGTTGCCTACCCCTGACTTAGAAGATTCAACTACCATCAAAAAAGAGATGCTCAACCATAACATGAATGTGATCACTCAGAACAATCAGCATTGTTGCTGCATTTTGTTGTGTGTCCCCCTTGTCCTCTTATTGATTGCTGTGTGAAGGGTCATTCCTCAAAGCTGGATGAGTATTTTTTACTACTTGCGTTTTCTGCACCGCTTCACTGACAAAGCACATCTTTAAGTGTCCTAAAAAGCCTGTGCACCACAACCTGACCACCCTTGGACTGTTTCTGATGTAAATCTCTTCTTGTGTTGTAGTCAGCTTATCCAGAGTTCTTTGCCCGTACCACTGCACATACATTGAGGAGGATGAGGCTTTTGTCCACAGTTGCCTCTTCAGCTAATCATCCTCTGCCTTTCACTGCACAGGCCCAAAGCACCCTAGTCTGTTTCTCCTCAGCCTAACACCAAGTCTTCATGTTCATTCGGCTTTCCTCTCACCCTCCAACACTCCATATGAGAATTCACATCCACAGATTGATATATCTGATCTTCCAGTTTTGCTGCATGTTTCACTTTCATCAGCCATATCTCACTCCCATTGAGCACACGACCTCTCACAATATTTTCTTTCAAAGCCAGAGAGGCTTGTATAAGAAGTCAGAAAGAGGGTTCAGCTCCTGGAATATCTTCCATGCCCCTCTCACCCTGACAATCACTGCTGTGCCCACACCTCCATCTGCACTCAGTATATCACCTAAGTAGCAGAACATGGAGCTTGATCCTTCTGTTCTCACAAAGAATATCATTATCCCATTTCATTTCTTTATTCAGCAAGTTCTCCATAACCTCCCAGTTCTCCATAATCCAGTTCCTCTAAATTACGATGTTCCCTTCAGGATTTTTCAAGCAATTTGCCTCAGCTACATTCTGTCTCTTGTCATCTGCTCCATGGTCCTGAGGACATTTCTCTTTTCCTCGTCATTCTGAAGGTCATTTGCAGACTCCAATTGTTTAACTGCTTTTCAAGCATTGTGCTTTGCTTCCTTATAGATTCTCCTTTGACCTTCCGCTGTTTTCTGCCATTCCTTATAGCACTTTCTTGTACTTCTCAAATGACATGTCAACCTCAGCCTTACAGCACCAGGTTTCCATGTCTCTCCCAAGCATAGTCTTCTTTGCTTGTTCTCAACTTGCCATTCACAACTCAGGATTCAATGTCAGTTGCTCCTGCTACCAAAGCTTCACAATACCTACTTCTGACGCTTTCCTCCTTCAGCTTACACACCTTCTGTCTCAGTACATACTTCAACTTGATCACTACAACCAAGCATCATTATGATACACAACCTTCTACAGATACCACCACCATATTTTTTATTATGTCCCGATCATCTTTCCTCAACAACATGTAATCTATCATGGTCCTTACACCACCAGAGTCCATCCATCCATCCTTTTTCCAACCCGCTGAATCCGAACACAGGGTCACAGGGATCTTCTGGAGCCAATCCCAGTGTCAAATGTTACCAGTTTGGTTTCCTATTTCTTAAACATGGTATTGCACACAACCACTTCTATTGTGCATCAGTCTTCTCACCCTCAATATTATTGGTACTGAAGCTAAAGAGTCCATGGAGTCCCTCTTAACAGCAGCACTGGTGTCTCCATGCCTATTCAAGTTACCCCCAATACAATCAGCTTTCCGTGAGGCACCCCAGATTTCACCAAACCATGGGGCGTATATGGAGCTAAAATGAACCGGTCCTTTATCAATAGTATTGTCCAGCGTTTCACTTCTCTCCTGCCACAGAAGCGTCCACCTTCCATTCTTTTTCTCCTGCACACATTTTGTCTCAGTATTATTATATTACTTCCATTTAGCGTCCTTCACACCTCTGACTCACCACCACACCTTCATCAGTCCTGCTCCTAAACTGGCCTCCCCACAGTGCCACCATCACAGATCCGTTTTCCTGTATCTGTAGGATGGCCTGTTCCCTGGGTTTCTTTTTGATGGGGGCACCCACAGGGCACTACGGACTGAAACCCACATATAATTTGTAATTTTCATCTTTCTATTTCTTTTAAGAGGAGACTTTATCCAGTCTGCAGTAGCCCACTGCCAATATTTCAAGGCCCTTTTGTAATTTAAGGAATGGCTTTCTTACTACCACTCGGCCTGTCAAACCTGCAGCACAAAGTCTCCTCTTCACAGTACAAACAGAGACTTGTTTTTTTGACCACTGTTAAGCTGTGCTTGAAGCTGTTGTGCGGTGAGGCGCCTATCAAGCAAGCTGGTGACCCTCAGAAACTTGGCTTCTGATTGGGTGGTGACTTTGGGTCTGTCAGATTTCTTCCAGTTTCCAATTGTCTTTGGATTGTGTACGACACCACTGGACTCGATGACGCTTTGATTTTTTTCTGCAATTTCTCTAAATGAAAGGCTTACACTTCTAAAGTAATAATATTCTGCCTCATTTAATTTGTTAATTGCTGTTTTCTTGCCATTACCACTGGAATTTACAACTCTCTACAGTGTAATGTTGTTCAAGTATTACTTCAGAGGGTGTAGTAACACAGTCTGTTCCAGCTCTGCTTTATGACAGGCAGAATGTTTTTAAGTAATCAACAGAAGTTGGGACACCTGTGCAAATTGTTTTCGTCAACTTGCAAGGCTTAATTTACTTTAACTGCTGCAGAACATCAGTAGGTTCTAATCTATTTGTTGTTCCCTGAAGAAGGCCTATTTGTAATATTAGAATTTTTCCTTTTTTCAGTCTTTGCTAACCTAAACTTTAAATTGAAGCCTTTGACAGTTTACTGCTTACCTTTTCACCATTTTAGATCATTCATTGCAGTTCACTTGATTAAACATGAAGAAAAACTGTAGTATTCTAAAACTTTAACGAAACACACCAGCAGAGTGTGTGTAAAAAAAAAAAAAAAAAAATGATATATATATATTTTTTACACACACACATATACATGTCTCATATCACACTTGCTCTTCAGTTCAATGAAAAATGAGTAATAATAATGCTGGCTTTTGAATCACACTGCTACAGACATTTCTCCTATGAATGCTAATACATTTAAAATACAAATCCTACCAGTGTCTAGACATTTGTCACAACAGAACAAGAGCTATCAATAATAATGGCCTTATTAAAATATATTTCCACATCTTCCCTGATGTTGACCTCATCCTGAAATTCTAAGAACAAAAGAAAAGCAGCAGTTATAATTAACATTCAACTCAAACCTCTCCAGGGTGCATTTAACTAGATTCAAAATTTGAAATGAGACCTTTCTTGCTTTACTATTCACACGATACACAATTGGATTTCCCAAGTCAAACAACATTTACAAGAAATACCTCAAGGGCATTGTGCTTTTTCCAGTGAGCATTTCCAAGTATCTGGTCTTCCTTGACTACCCCATACACTGCAGTGTAACATTCACAAATCCATGTACGGTAATCCTAGGTCACAGAGCTCTGAGAGGGAACACTCTTCTTCAGGTTCAACTTATATTAAAAGTCTCTTCAGACTTATAAGACATTTATTTAACAAAGATACCTTTGGAGCCCACCAGTCCAACCATTTACTCCAGTATTACAACAGTCCTGAGACAAAGGCTTTACAGGAGAACATCCAGCATGTAGCTGATAACGCGATGATCAGACACCAGACGGCTCCAGCTGTGGAACATCAGGTCCTCCTGTGTTGGGTCACATGGACACACCTGATACTTCGTTCCAAGTCTTGTGTGACCCTGAATTCCTGCACACTAAGAGGAACTCGCCCTGCTCACAATACTTGAACACAAGGCAATATAACTAAAAAGCTTAAACAGGCTAAAAATATTACATAAAGATTTTCTGCTACAGCGTCAGTCCATCGCAGGGTATGACTACCTACTCAAAACTCTGCAAATAAATCCATCCATCCATCCATTTTCCAACCCGCTGAATCCGAACACAGGGTCACGGGGGTCTGCTGGAGCCAATCCCAGCCAACACAGGGCACAAGGCAGGAACCAATCCTGGGCAGGGTGCCAACCCACCGCAGGACACACACAAACACACCCACACACCAAGCACACACTAGGGCCAATTTAGAATTGCCAATCTACCTAACCTGCATGTCTCTGGACTATGGGAGGAAACCGGAGCGCCTGGAGGAAACCCACGCAGACACGGGGAGAACATGCAAACTCCACACAGGGAGGACCCGGGAAGCGAACCCGGGTCTCCTAACTGCGAGGCAGCAGCGCTACCACTGCGCCACCGTGCCGCCCGGTACAAAGAATAAGAAACAAAATTAAAAAATTAGTAACGGCAACCGTTCCCACCAAGAGTGAATCTTGGGCTTGTATGAGATGCTAATGTGTAAAACTATTGCATCTGTTAAGCTATTTTTTTTTTTTTTTTGGAAAAAAAGATGGGACAATCTATATATCACAACTGTACACTCACCGTATACTCTAGGGTCAAATACCCTATAAAACTCAGTAAAGTAAATGTTAAAAGGCCATTACTTACTGTAGAATGACAATGATCCTTCTGCACATTCGTCCACCCACTCACCGACTCGCACACTGCCCACCACAGCTGGGAACTTTAAGTCAGACAAGCAGCCAGACATTCACCAATCAGATCATAGCTCCTCCCACTTCTGCACTTTACAGGTGCATTCACATTTAATGCAAAAGGCACCTACTGCAATAGCCATGTTGGTCTGTCTGTCCACCTGTCTTTTGAACTCTGGTACACTTATTCTTGAAGGAAATGTGTTGGGACAGTTAATGTGCATTGAGATTTCTTGCATACAGTGCACCATACAAAGCACTAGAGAATCTGTGAACGATTTTATTTCAAAACAGAAGAAGACTCACCCGTCAGTCACTCAGGTCCTCAGTACACTCCAGTGGAGTGCAATTGGCCTAATTGTTCTGTACTGATGCTGTCCTGCCCACGAAAACATTTAGGGTGTTTCCAAATCAGAAACCGTGGCTGGACAGTACGGTGAGGTCCCTGCTTAAAGCCCGGGATGCTGCACATAAGTCAGGCGACAGGCTGGCATATAGCAAAGCCTGAAAAGAGCTAAAAAAAAAATGGAATAAACCTGGCAAAATACAGATACTAACAGCGTATCGAGGAGTATTTTGATAACAACGACCCACGGAACATGTGGAGAGGCTTGAAGACCATAACGGATTATAAGCACAGCGATCAGCAGGTCAGCTATGACCCTAGTCTCCCTGACACCTTGAACAGTTTCTTTGCACGCTTCGATGCATCTAGCAGTAGAGAGACTGTACATCTCCCTTGGCTGGAGGAGCAGCATCAGCCTCTAGTCCTGCAACTACACCAAGTGAGTTCCACCCTGAGGAGGTTCAACACCAACAGAGCTGCAGGACAGGATAAGGTGTCGGGTAAGACACTGAAAATATGTGCTGATCAATTGGTAGGAGTCTTTCTGGACATTTTCAACCTTTCTCTACAACTTGCAATGGTCCCTATCTGCCTCAAACCCTCAAATTGTGCCAGTGCCTAAAAAATCAGCGGTCACCTGCCTTAATGATTACCGCCCCGTGGCTCTGACCCCAGTAATAATGATGTGTTTTGAGAGAATCCTCCGAAAGTTCATCAAGGATGCCATCCCTGCTGGATTTGACAACCATCAGTTCGCCTACAGGAGGAACAGATCGACAGAGGATGCTGTCGCAATAGTACTTCACACAGCCCTGACTCATCTGCAGTGCCCTAACACAGGGGTAGGCAACGTCGGTCCTGGAGTGCCACAGTATGTGCAGGTTTTTGTTCCAACCCAGTTCCTTAACGAGAACTCAATTATTGCTGATGAAGCACATATTGCTTAAGTGACATTTTAATGCTTCATTTTAGTGGTCTCGCTTGTTAAGGTTCTCCAACCTTAATTGCTTATTTCAATCTTAAACTGCTGCATTCAGTGTTTTAATTGCTCCTTATTAGCAATAAGATGTAAAACAGGGGTAGGCAATGTCGGTCCTGGTGAGCCGCAGTGGCTACAGGTTTTCATTCAACCCAATTGCTTAATTAGAAACCAATCATTGCCAATCTCAGACCTTATTTAATTTTATGGCTTGTTAGTCTGTGCAATGTAAGGTTTTTATATCGTAGATTTTTTTCCTTTCCAAGGATATCATCCAAATGATTTGAAGCCTAAAACAGATCATTTTCAGTCTGTCACATTTTTCTATTAAGTGTTTTATTAAATCAAACCGTGCATGATGAACACACACAGATGTAATTGGAAAAAAGCTAGCTGGAGAACTGCTGGCTGCTTTGTCTTTTACATCTTATTGCTAATAAGGAGCAATTAAAACACTGAATGCAGCAGTTTAAGATTGAAATAAGCAATTAAGGTTGGAGAACCTTAACAAGCGAGACCACTAAAATGAAGCATTAAAATGTCACTTAAGCAATATGTGCTTCATCAGCAATAATTGAGTTCTCGTTAAGGAACTGGGTTGGAACAAAAACCTGCACATACTGTGGCACTCCAGGACCGACGTTGCCTACCCCTGCCCTAACACTTATGTTAGGATGCTATTCGTCGATTTTAGTTCAGCGTTTAACACCGTAATCCAAGCTGGTGGACAAGCTGGTACAAAAGCTTTATAATCTGGGTCTGCCAACATCATTGTGTCTCTGGATCAGGGACTTTCTCACCAGCAGACCTCAGGTGGTTAGAATTGGAGATCGTACATCAGCCTCAATGGTTTTGAACACAAGCACGCCACAGGGTTGTGTGCTCAGCCCAGCACTCTTCATGTTATTTACACACAAATGCTCTGCCATCCACTCCACAAATATGGTTGTGAAGTTTGCGGATGATACAACCGTGGTGGGTCTCATATCAGATAATGATGAGACTCACTACAGAGAGGAGATACAACACCTAGCACTATGGTGCTCAACCAACAACCTCATCTTGAACACCAGCAAGACCAAATAGGTCATTGTGGACTATAGGAGGTCCAGAAGAACAGAACATGCTCCTATATTCATACATGAGGAGACTGTAATGTATGTGGATAATATCAAGTTCATGGGTATCCTCGTCACATCGGATCTGACCTTGTCTTTGAACACATCTCACCTGGTAAAGAAGGCCCAACAAAGTCTCTTCTTTCTCAGGTAGATGAGACGTGCTGGATTCTCCTCTCAGCTGCTCACGAACTTCTACAGATCTGCTATAGAAAGCATTCTCTGTCACAGTAATGACAGTATGGTACGGCAGCTGCACAGCACAGGACAGGAAGGACTTGGCATGGGTGGTGAGAACAGCACAGGGGATTGTGGGAAGTCCTCTCCTAGACCTGGACTCTGTATATGCTGGAGGGGTGCAGAAGGGAGCCAAATGTATAGCTGCGGATCTCACCCATCTAGGAAATGGACTGTTTGTATCACTGCCTTTGGGAAAGCGATACAGAAACATAAAAACACGTACCAGCAGACTGAAAGACAGCTTTTTCCCCAGAGCTGTGAAGTCCATCTGCCCCTGCTGATACACACACATACATCTACATCTACCTCTAGCCTGCCCCCCTGTAGACACGCACACGCACTTTCCCTCGTAATCAAACACACACACTCGTATTCCTCCCCTGCAGACCCTCGCACACAGATCACTGGTCTCTGCAGGCGTACTACCTCAGGAAAAGTCTGGTCTTGATAACAGGTGGCGCAGTGGTAGTGCTGCTGCTTTGCAGTAAGGAGACTGTGGAAGATTGTGGGGTCGCTTCCCGGTTCCTCCCTGTGTGGATAGCACTTTGAGTATTGAGAAAAGCGCTATATAAATGTAATGAATTATTATTATTAATGTTTTATTGGTGCTGTCTTTTATAGTAATGATGTTTATTTTATTATTTATAGTGTATTGTGTATTTTAAGTATTCTGCCTTGAAGCAGAGTCCTACCAACAAAAAAATTCTTTATGTGTATGCATAATGACAATAAAGAATTCTATCTATTTAAAAAAATGTTTGAAATGATAAAAGCAGACATAGATAAATTCATAAACATATCAAACAAAGACGTCTCTCTGCTGGCACAGCAGGTTCAGATTCAGTTTTGCTTGTTAATAAGGAGGCTAGAAAGTGAAGTCACATATGGAGACCCTGAACCAACTGGGCCAGTTCCATAAAAGCAGTCAAAGGCAGGGTGTGTGCTGACTCTACGGCGATGTACGCGACTGACTGGCGTGCTGATGCTCTAATTCATTTATGTACTATAAGTGATTAAGGCAGACATCACAAGCTGGTGATTTACGGATTTCATGGATACAGAAGACCTAAACAAACTGCAACCATTATGAGAACTGAACACACAATGATAAGTACAAAATATGTACAATAAATGTGAAAAATCTACTATTTGCAAAAACATACGATGCGCTAAAAAGGCACAGAAATGTCATAATCAGGGGTGCACTTTACACCATATAACTCAAACATGCCTGTCTGATCTCCTCCACTTGCTCATTACCACCTACTGATGTCCACAATGTGCCCATGAGTGGCACTGAACTCTAAAGCACAAGCTCCTGCTGAGTCTCTATGATTAACAGGAGAAAATCAGTTCAACCTGCCAGCCCAGCAAGCAGAAGGCACAAGGCAGGAACAATCCTGGACAGGACACAAGTCCATCGCAGGGTTAACACACAGACTCACCTAACCAGCATGAGGAAAGCAGGGCACCTGAAGGAAAACAACAGACACAAGGACAGTACGTGCAACTCCACGTAGGGAGGACTTGGGATGTGAACCCCAGCGTCCTCCATGGGAAGCAGCTACCACTGAGCCACTCCTGAAGTCATACATTAAATTGTCAAAACATCTCAATTCAATTTAGTGTCACAGGGGTCTGAAGCCTGTCCCGGCAGCACTGGGCAGAAAGCAGGAAGCAAACCCAGACAGGGCATCAGTCCGCCACAGTCCTCGCTCACATAACTGGGCAAGGCCAATTCGGAACCACCAGTTAAAATAAACATCTCTGGGGATATGGAATGAAAGTCATTGTATCAGAAGACGAGGAGAGAACTTAAAATCCACAAGGGCCGGGTTCAGAATTTAAACTAAGGACACTGGATCAGTGAGGCCCCACACTGCTTATGTACAGTAGTTTGCTTGATGTACACCATCCCTAAGCCAATTTTATACCCAACAACTGTGAAAAAATGGCAAGCCCTTATCAGTGCCAAAATAATGTAAGCCTATTTGGGATTACAAGCTCATGGTGGAGTTTTTATGAGAACTATACAGTGACATGCAAAGGTTTGGGCTCCCTTGCTTAAAATGTCTGTTACTGTTAATAGCTAAGTGAGCAGAAGATGAACTGATCACCAACAGGCATAAAGTTAAAGATGACACATTTGTTTCTACATTTTATGCAGTATTAGCGTATTGCTTTTGTTTTGTACAAATGTACAGTGATAAAAAGGAAAGGAGTACCATGCAAAAGTTTGGCCACCCTAAGATATTTGAGGTCTCAGACCTTCATTAGCCCGTTAGGACTACGGCTTGTTCACTTTCATCTTTAGGAAACCCCAGTTGATGCCAATTGCAATTCTCAGACTCCTCAAACCTTGTCCAAACAATCAGAAGCCATGGGCTCCCCTAAGCAGCTGCCTAGCACTCTGAAAAATAAAAGAATCGATGTTCACAAAGCAGGATGCGGCTACAAGAAGAGAGCAAAGCAGCTTTTTCCTCAGTTCATAATGTTATTAAGATGTAGCAGTTAACAGGAACAGTGGAGGTCAACTTGAGGTCTGGAAGACAAAGAAAACTTTCTGCTCATTGGATTAATAGAAAGGCACATTAAACCCCCTGTCTGACTGCAGAAGACCTTCAGGAAGATTTCACAGACTCTGGAGTGGGGGTGCACTGTTCTACTGTACAGGGTCACCTAAACAAATATGACCTTCATTTTAGGGTCAGCAGAAGAAAACCTTTCCTGCATCCTAGTCATAAACTTCAGCATCTTACAAATGAACATCTAAACAAGCCTGATGCATTATATAAACAAGTCCTGTGGACTGATGAAGTCAAAATAGAACTTTTTGGCCACAATGTGCAAAGATGTATTTGGAGAAAAAATTGTGTCAAATTCCAGGAAATTCCAGGGGTGGATTGATCAGGTTTTGGGCCTGTTCTGCAGTCAGTAGCACAGAGAACAGGTCAGTGGTAGAGGGAAGAATGGATTCATATAAACACCAGTAGTACGAGGGTGTTGTACCGTGTTAGCCATTTTGAATGTAGTGAAAAGTCAAGCAAAATGACACCTTTAATTGGCTAACTAAAAAGATTACAATATGCAAGCTTTCGAGGCAACTCAGGCCCCTTCTTCAGGCAAGAAGATGTCTTGATTACTTGCCTGAAGAAGGGGCCTAATTAAAGGTGTCATTTTGCTTGACTTTTCACTATAAACACCAGCAAATTCTGGAAGCAAACATCACATCTGTAAATAAACTTCTGCATGTCACTGTAGCAACCAACTTGGGAATTTCTTAGTGATAAATACTTTACACTGAACTCAATTTAACACTCATTAGCTAATTATGCAAATTCTAACAAAATGAGGTGGGTCATACCAAAGGAGGAGGTACCACAATGTACTAAGATTCCACACTGTTACTTCAGAATTTGAGAACAAGCAGGGGGTGGATGAACAAACAAACATTCATCTATCCATCCATTCACCTCCTAACCTGCTTATCAAGGGCAGGGACTATCATATTTAGTGTTTACAAGTACTGCAGTAAGAATATCAACAGATTTATACAAAAAGTGGGTCTCCAAGTAGCAAACATTGATAAACCTTCATTCCCTTAAAATAAAGTCCCACAATACACAGAACAAACAGCAGAAGTCAGAAAAGCTCAAGTGCTAGGTCTTTTCATAAAGGAGTGTTTAATCAGTCGCTCTAGTGCATGGTCTGTATTTTTCTAGTTATATTCTTGTATATACAGACATACAGGCTGAACACCTGGGCTACGTGATGCCAGAAGAGGTGTGTGTGTGTCTTGTCAGCAGTGGAATCTTTTTTATATATATATAATTTTATTGTAATCATTCATACAAATCGATCAATTTTTACAAAAAATAGGATTGAAAAACAAGTCGACCCCCACCCTAGCGAGAGAGAGCATGGCCAACGGGGTAAAACTTAAGGCTTGTAGACATACCTAAATTGATGAGTTTAATAGACCAGCAGAGATGAATGGAGAGGAAAAAGAGATGCGGAGATAATTGCTTCCTCGGTGCTTTAAGAGCTTATTCTAAAATTTTATTGATTATATCCTGCCAGGTTTTAAAAAAATTCTGTACAGAACCTCTAACTGTATATTTGATTTTTTCCAATTTCAAATAGTATAAAAACATCGGTTACTCACTGACTTAAAAGAGGAGCGTTAGGATTCTTCCAGTTCAGCAAAATAAGTCTGCATGCCAAAAGTGTAGTGAATGCAATCACCGTTTGTTTGTCCTTCTCCACTTTAAAAGCATCTGAAGAACATCAAACACAGCTGTTAAAGGGTTAGGTGGGATTGTGACACCAAGGCTGTCTGCATGAGAGGCACTTAAAAATTTTGGTCCAAAATGATGTCAGTTTGGTGCAGGCCCAGAACATGTGACCCAGTGAGGCTGGGACTTGATTGCAGCGTTCGCAGGTTGGATCTTGCCCTGGAAACATTTTGGACAGTTTTAGGCAAGACACATGTGCTCGATATATAAATTTTGAGTTGAATAATTGTAAGCTTTGCGCATATGGAGCTCGAGTGAAGTCTCTGCATTGCTGTTTTCCACTCCCTTTCTGATATATTAAGAGATCTTTTTCCCATTGTCCTCTTGGATCTTTGAATGGGAGGGACTGCAAAATAATTTTAAATATTGCAGAGATGGTATCTAAGTCCTTGAAATTGAGCAGTATTTTTTCCAGCATGGACGAGGGTGCAGGATGAGGAAAATCGGGCAGGTTCTGTTTAACACAGTTTCTAATTTGAAGATAGTGAAAGAAATGTATAGCTGGAAAGTTAAATTTGGAATGTAATTGTTCATAGGATGCAAAGATGTTGTCTATATAAAGATCTCTGAGCATTTTAATCCCAAATTTTTTCCAGATATTAAAAACTGCATATGTTTGCGAAGGTTGAAAGAGGTGGTTCTCTTGCAGAGGTGCCACAGATAAAAGCTTCTCCATCTTAAAATGCTTTCTATATTGGTTCCATGTCCTGAGTGACTGAAGCACATTTGGGTTATTAGTATATTGCCGATACCTTACATTTGTTGGGGCACAAAGCAGGGAATATAAAGACGTACTGCAGGATTTTACTTCTATTGCGGACCAGACCTGTGTATGTTCATCTATTTGTGTCAAGGTTTTTATAGCTTGTATGTTTGCTGCCCAGTAATAAAACTGAAAGTTAGGTAGAGTCATGCCACCTTCTGCCTTAGGTCTTTGTAGGGTCGCTCTTTGGATACGTGGATGTTCTGAGTTCCAAATAAATGAAGTTATTGTTGAATCCAATTGCTTAAAAAAATATTTACTGATGTATATTGCAATGTTTTGAAATAAAAAAAGAAGCTTAGGAAGAATATTCATCTTAACAACGTTAATTTTTCCAGCTAGAGTGAGATGAAGGGTTGACCATCTATGCAAATCTTGCTTAATTTTTTCCATACAGACGGCGAAATTTTGTTGATAAAGAGCTCTGTGTTTACTTGTGATGTTTACCCCTAGGTATTTAAACTGATCTGCAATGATAAAAGGTAGGGTGTCTAATCTAATATTATATGCTTAAGAATTCACTGGAAAGAGTACACTTTTATTCAGATTAATTCTGAGACCAGAGATCTTTTGAAATTCTGTAAGTGCTGTTAAGACCGCAGGTACAGAATTTTGTGGGTCTGATATATACAGTACCATATCATCTGTTCAGAGAAATTTTCTGTTCCAGTCCTTCTCTGATAATCCCATTTATCTGATCAGCATTTCGACAGTGAACCGCCAGTGGTTCAATTGCGATTGCAAATAGCAGTGGTGACAAGGGGCATCCTTGTCTGGTACCACATTCTAGTTTAAAGTAGTCTGAACAAATGTTGTTAATACAAACTGAAGCTTCTGGATTGGTATACAGTAGTTTGATCCATGCACAAATGTTCGGGCCAAACCTAAATTTCTCTAATGTAGTGAAAAGGTATTTCCATTCAATCATGTCAAATGCTTTTTCTGCATCCAATGATAATATTGCTATTGACTTTGTTGGTGAGTATATTACATTAAACAGGTGTCAAAGATTGGAGGATAAGTGTCGACCCTTGATAAATCCAGTCTGATCTTGTGATATTACCGAAGGCAGCACTTTCTCCATCCTTCTATGATTTTTGAGAGTATCTTAACATAATTATTCAGAAGTGAAATTGGTCTGTATGATGCACATTGTAATAAGTCCTTATTTTGTTTAGGAAAGACGATGATTAATGCTTGGCGAAAAGGTTGAGGTAGAATTTGATTGTTTCTAGCTTCTGTAAATGTTGCTAATAGGAGGGCAGCTAGCTGAGCGGAGAATTTCTTATAAAATTCTGCAGGGTAGCCATCAGGGCCTGCTGCTTTCCCACCTTTAAGTGACTTTATAGCATCTAGTAATTCTGATAGCACCAGAGGTTTATCCAGTTCCTCCGCACTCAAAGTATCTATTTGTGGTAGCTGTAATGTATCCAGAAATGCATTAGATTGTGTGTTGTCTTCTTTAAACTCAGTAGAATATAAGGATTTATAGTAGTTTCTAAATGTGTGCATTATATTTTTATGGTCAATGATTTCGTCTCTGTTCGTGTTGGTGATTACTGGGATTGCATTGCGAACTTCTTGCTTGTGGATTTGTTGAGCTAAAAGCTTATTAGCTTTCTCTCCATGTTCATAGTAATGATGTCTTGATTTATAAATTAGTTGTTCAGTTTCTTTAGTTGTCAAGAGGTTGAGTTCTAAATGCAGAGCCTGCCTTTTCCTATGTAGAGCCTTGCTTGGTTGCCTGGCATGTTCTTCATCTATTCTAGTAATTTCGCTTTTTAGTTCTGATACTTTCTTGGTTTCTAATTTATTCCTGTGGGAAAGATATGAAATAATCTGTCCTCTTAAGAAGGCCTTTAGAGTTTCCCAGAGTATTCCTGCAGAAACCTCTGAGGATGTATTTGTCTCTAGGAAGAAACTGATTTGTTTGGATATAAATTCTGCACAGTTCCCGTCTGCTAATAGAAGCGGGTTAAGACATCATCTACGAGGTGAGTGTGTGGGGCATAGTGACTTTAGCTCCAAGATCAGAGGTGCATGGTCGGAAATAACAATAGCATTGTACTTGCAAGATTTAATCATAGACAAGAAATTATTATCTATAAAGAAGTCAGCAGTGGAATCTCACAGGAAAGACACAGCACTATTATTCACAAAAAGTTCATTGAACATGTCCCGTCTGAGGTTTAAAATGTTGTTCTAAATGTTGTTTCAGGGCTCACCTTAATAAAAGGAGAAGTGTCTGTGTGTGTGTATCCACTTCAGTGCTGTGTCTCTGTTATATGCCATTTAGTATGGGGTTTGAAAAAGCAGAGCTAATGTTTAAGATACGCCATCTGTTGGACTGACAAATGCAACGCATATACTAGATGCCCTACAAAGTACCTTCCAATAGTCTGTGCATCACAAATGTTACTGCGGAATACACTGAGGTCTACATTGAATAAACAGATTTTCAACACTTCTTAGATGGGTAGCACAGCGAGCCTCATACAAAAGTTTGATTTGGCACAGATCTGTCAAATGAAAAAAAGAACAGCATAAACACAACGTCTTTACCATGCTAGCAAATCCATGGGTGAACTCTTGTGCTTTGAGAAGACTCATCTTCCAACGTGGAATGCTGCCACACAGGGAGGAAGGTCACATGTTCTATGGTGAGGAGGGAAGCAGTACACACAGTATAGAAATGGCACTTCGATTAATTTTTTTTAAGCACACAGCATGAAGTGGCTGCATGTGTGAAAAACACACAACTGCTTTCTTTGCTCAAATTCCACAGTTGCATAGAAGTTTCAAATTTTGATATTCTTCGTTTCCTGCCTTTCCTAAAGTGTCATGCACACTCTTGCAACTATTTCTTGTTGAGCAAGTCTTCTGCTCAAAAAGTTTGTTTGTTAAGCTTAAGTAGTTCTCAACTAGGATTTCCATAACCTCCATACATCATCCGAAACGGCTTTCTCCTGAGCAGGATCATATCCCAGCAATCCTAGGGTGCAAGGCAGGAACAATCCCAGAACAGGGCACCAGTCCATCGCAGGGTGGGCTTTCCTGTAACATAATCAAGATAATCCCAAAATAAAACAAATACACTTGATAACTTCAGCTTATCCCAAAAATAGTCACAAGCACACAAAAGGGAAGAGGGTGGGCAGAGAACCACTATGGATATTCAACTCACATATTGAGTCAGGAGAGCCAGTTTAACTTAATTACAGCCAAGCAATATATTGCTTACAGAAACTGTTTATGCTTTTTTAAAGATTGCTATTGTATGAACTGCCCTGCTACAATGACATCCATTAAAATCATGTGAGTAACCTGTATTTACAACGGTTACTTCAAGGTCACAAAAACACACCCAGAAAAAGACCAATGAACTTTTAAAATTCGTTAAAAACAGCAAAAACTCAAAATGGCTTTAGGTAGGCATACATACCTGCTGAGTGATCAGAGCTGTAAATGCGCTGTTGCATAAGCGGCCATGTTCTACGTCACACAAGGGAGCTGAGAGGCCCGACTGCCAATGTTTCTTTTAAAGTAGGTGCGTGTGAGCCCACTGGGCGTACAAAAGCTCTTTATATTTCAGACAGCCACATTTTCCTGCAGTGCACAATGAAGCAAGTGAGGAAGTTCATGAAACCCCACCACCTGTAGAAAGTTTACAAAAGCAAGGAAAGACAGCATAATGACCTTCCTCCCAAAATCAGTTATTAAAACTTATGTCTGGAAAGTCCACAGCTGAAATCTTTGAAAAGTGACATTAAATTGTCCGTTTTCCCCATGGCCAATCTGCATGAATGTTATTTGTTTAGAAGTAGGAAGGTCAGATTAGCCAAAAACACTCTTATTAAAATCAAGCAAATATTGAAAAGGCTAAAGAGGGTTAATGGATATTTCCATGCTGAAGAGGAAAGAACATTAAAGACACATTTGAGCTGTATAGCCTTCATCAAGCCAAAAAGCTGTGTCTTTAAACTCCTTTCCTTTTCAGTGTGGAAACATCCTTTAAGATTTTTTTCTTTACAGATGTATGCTGATGCGCAAGTACTGTATATACATTACAGTATTTGAATATATCCAAACATACCTTAAACATTCTTGTACACTGTTACATATACACATTTGAACCATATTTGATTTTTTTATTTTTACCTACAATGTATCTGCAAGGATTGGAGTTTATATGACTCATTCATAGCTGCACAACAGAAGCAGGTAAAAACGGAACTACAGCCTTCAAATGAATGCAACTCACAAAAATAGGATTCTCTGGGCATCAAAAGTGAACAGAAAGTAAAATGGGGTACAGTTCTGATTGTGTCCATGAGAAAGCACATAGAAACCCAGAGAAAATCACTGCTGATAGCTCAAACATATTAAACACAGTCATTCGTCAATGTCTTTTTGATTGGTCTTGATTAATTGTAGTTTTGGGAGTGCACTGCAACTGCCTTCAACTCTCTAAGATTATGAAAATGAAGTTTGCAGCTACAAATCATTGGAAAAGTAATGTGACAGGACCCTCAGAGTTATTAGTTATCCTGTTCCGTATCAGGTGTAGGAGAAGAACAGGCATACCAACTGGGAAGAAGGATGGTTTCTTACACAGATGAGAGAGGCCAGAGAGGAAGGACAGATGGATTGGCAGACAGGATGAAAAAAGAACTGTGTGCCCAGCCAGTGTGATAAAAAGGATGGACCAGTGCTAGCCAGGAATTGGGAGCCGTTCCATCCCCAATATGCCAAAGTGCCAGTGGTCCTTGTGTGACAGCCCAGTTGGGACACTCGCAGAGCTACTTGGAAGATGGAGTCTGGATGTGCAACCCTTTTGGGAAGAAACCTCCCTACTTTCTATATGGCCAGGTAATGTTTCCAGGAAAACACAGCATGGCACCAGAAGCATTCCCAGGTCCAGTTTAAAACAAGAGCCCGCTGCCTCACATTGAGGAGTCAGAGTCAGGTGGCAGCAGGCAACACTCAACGGGAGGAAGAAAGGAGGATTGGAAGGGTCATTTGGAAAAGTACTGAGGTTTAATAAACATCTTATTTACTGCTACAAGTGTGTTGGGCTTTACTGTGTCTTGTGTTTGGGGGCCAGTGGCACCCCCTACTAAAGATAAAGCTTAGAGAAGTGTTGTGGACTGACAGTTCATTATATACCTGATCAATGAGAAACAAAACCTTGGGTAAAGGTTAAAAGGATTTTGTTTTCTTGTTTAAACTGAAGAAATGGTAAAAAATTATGAATAGTTTAGCAGCTAAAGTATCCATTGAAAACTGCAAGAATGAATGTGCATTTAAATGATCTCATTTGATATCACTGTGATTTTTTGTCAATGACAGGATTTTTTTTAGCATATTAAATGTTGCTGCGTTTTTAAACTATCGTTTAAAATAATCTGATATGTTTGCAATAAAATGTGAAAAGCATTAAAAGCTGCAATATTAATTGAAAATGCGAATAATTATAATAAAGTCACATTTATTTTATGCCATTCATTTCCAGTGCTCTTCTATATCAAAAAAAGTAAAATGTATAGTGGCAAAATTACAGAAAAATCTGTAAATCCCTAACAGTAGCACTGAGTGTACTCCTTTATTTTGAAACTCTAAGTGGGAGCTCACATACTGTGTAGTGGTTTTAAACCACCATCACAAATAATGATTAAAGTCCATTTATATTTCTGATAGAAATGTTGTGACAATATTTACATATGTATTATGTGATAATAAAGAGTAACGCATTATACATTAAATAGATTCATTTACACAACCTCAAGAAGTAATTGCAATTGACCACAGTTCAAATGGTTCTTTTGTCACAAGCGAGATATTAAAAATACAAAATACTTTGCAACTGAAGACCTGCCAGTAAAATAGAAACACTCATTATAAAAACTGGCAAGTTTTGCCCAGTACTCATAAAGATGATTTTCACACAGATGTTTGCAGTTACATTCAATGTGTATAAAGTCTGTTTGCGTTCAATAACCTTGTAGGATCATCCATGTCATGCCCATTCCTTGAAAATCTAATGGATGAGGGAACTCTGATTGTTCATTGGGGTTTTACATCATCAGGAAAATACAATGTTAAAGGACAGCACATATTGCTTGGTACTATACATACATTTGACGTCAACTGGATCTTCTTTGCATCTGGCTTATGTACGGAACTTGCAATGCAGAAAATCAGTGAAAGGCATTGCTGTATCAGGAGGTTCACAGAGCATTCCTTCTGCTAAAGCAGTTTTCTTGTCATCATTCAACCAAGGAGTGTGTTTTTTTTTGCACTGGTAAGTAAAACTATTTATCTATCTAAAGTTTTACCAGTGACAACAGGCTTCTCAAACATTTTAGGCACAATTGAATGCAGTCATGCAGAAAATAGCACCACCAAGCTCATTAGAGGCAGACAATGTAAAATATACATATCATTCCATAACATCAATGTTCACGTAAGTAATTTAAATGACACTGACAGGCATGGCCAGTCAAATTGTGCAATCAGCCATTCTGTTCAAAACAAACTCCTCAACAGGAATGACATTTAAAATTGCCACCTCCTGCAACCCCATTGATTTGTACTGGTGTGCAACCAGCAGATGACTAGCTTAATATTCAGTGTACTCTGGCCTAGAACAGAAAAATACGAATGACAAGCAAGACTTTTAAACTAAAATAATAAAAAAAAAAGATAAATATTAGTTTTCCAATTTATTAAAGAAAAATGTCACTGTTGGGCAGATTCAGCATTATTTAAACATATGGCAGTTTTTCCCTGGGCATCAGCGCTCACAGAACTCAACAGAATAGATCAAAGAAATTTAGACAAGTTATATAAGCTCCAGGTCCCCAAAAAGAGACATGCTTCTCATAAACAGTCATGTTCACACTGCTGAGCTACTCTGGTGACTGCGTCCACCCCAGCACAGGGCACTAATTAAATTAGGAAATGGCAGTAAGAGTATGGACTGCCAACTGGCAGCTCAGAGAAGGAGTGGGACCCTGCAGCAGTACTTACTAAAAACGATGACTTCTTTTGGACAATGAGAAGAAAGATGATGGTCTCAGAAATATACTGCAATCTAATTAAAGTTATCTGATGAAATTAAATAGAAATTTGATATAAACGCACATTGGTTTACATAGGTAGATGGTATTCAGTTGGGATGTAGAAAAGACACTGTCAATAGATTTTTCTGTAGAAATTTGCAGACAAAGGGAAAGACTCACACATATTACCCCTTGTAAGGAATGACGTCAATACCAGTTCCCCTCCCTCAAAACTCACCCCAGCACCATTTAGGAGTTTAATAATAATTTGAATACATTTCTGGGATTGTGCTCCGGAATGTCTGTTCAGTCTTGTACTTACTGCAAGTTTGCAACCGCAATGCCCTCAAACTCTGGAAGTCACTTTTATTAAGCATTACACACAGCTAAACACTTTCAAATTTGAAAGATGTTAGTTGAAATTTTGTATGTCTTTTTTTTTTTTTTAATTTCTTTTTAATAGTTTTAATAGTGTTTTGTTGCCTTTAGACATTTTTTTGTAACATGCATTTCTATTCAAGTAAAATGTCTTGCACAATTAATGAGTACTGAAATTAAATCTTAGGAGGAAGGCCTGATCTCATCTCCCAAACTACTAAGCAGCAGCAGGTACGGCAGACTGGCACTCCTGCCAGGCACTTTAAATGTATACGAGGTCTGAGGAGTGTACTGTACAAAAGCATACATCATCATCATCTAGTAACTGTGGCCAGTCACAGAAACACCTTCACACTTCTTTTTACTCAGTGGGTTTAGTGTAAAGTCTCACCTGGTTATTAGAAGAGATCCTGCACTATTCCAGATGGCAAGTTTACATCAGTTATACATATCCCTTCGAAAAACTCACAAATCATAGATACAAATATACGCACACACAAGGAAATAAAGAGCATCAACCCCATTTGTATTTATGTTATTACTGTCAACATGAAGGATGCCTGCTTTTCATATCTTTAATTTGGGGAGGTTACATTAAAAAAAGATATCTGAGGACTGAAGTCCACAGAAATTTCAGAGGTCATACAGGCCAGGAACCACTGAAAAATAAAAATAGACATCATTCTTGAATTCTGAGATTTCCAAGATTTACTAATGAAATATTCATATAAATCTTTAAATAAAATTTGAAAACTTTTCAAAAATAAAAAAAATATTTCATCATTTTCATTTTGTCAAAAAGTGCAGATGTACAATCTTTAAGTGGCACTCTTATAACAGATAAAAATCAATCACAAAAGTGAGATTTGCTAGTGTCACTGAACGCACAAAAGCCAAATAATAGTTCACACCTACAAAGGACTGTCTAATACATACATCTATCCAAAGCCAAGAACCAACAAAACCAGAAACAGGAAGGTCTGCGATCTGCTACTCACGTGCTGCTTCACTTTTAATTTTACTATTGCTATAGGTGAGTGAGAAAGACAAGAACAACAACAGGTGTTTGGCCTTTAGAGGACACAAGGTGGAGAGATTAGTGACAAAAAAGCTCCTTTTAAATATAAAAATGAGTCCTTGGTATTTGTGTTTATCATTTGAACAGTAGACCGATTTAAGCAGTCTTACTAAACACAGAATTCACCAAGGTTACATTTACGATTTCAAATAAATATTCTGCAAATTCTTCACATCTATTGGTTTTAAACGTACGTAAAACAAAATTCTCAAAATATTAAAAAGACATGAAAAAATTAAGCCCTGAATAATACTGCTGCATTGTCAAGTAGCAGCTGAAAAATTTGTCCAATGTGGTTCCAATTTGAATCAAGACGCCTCCACAGGTCCATTTCATTCTATTGCACTTTTTTATATAAAAATGGGAACATTTTCTCCAACAAGACAAAATGGACTGCTAGTGTTTGCTGTTGTCATCTGTAACTAGGGATGTGTGATTGTTCATATGACCATCAAGGATGCTCACCTATAAAGAAAAAACATAGACAAATAATTAAAAAAATTCCATTTATTAAATTAAATGTAATACATACTAAATACATTAATATTTGCTCATGTTTCTCTGGGAACTCTGATTTACTGTTTGTTCAAAGAGACACTCTTAGGTAAATTAGTAACTATAAATTGACCTGGTGTGAGTGTAGGTAGTACTGCATGTCCATCATCCTGCAAAGACTGGCATTCCTATCCAAGACTGGACTATATTTCTCATAAATTAGAAAAAGTATCTGCAGACTTCACAATCACTCTGTAGAGGAGATGTTATGGTTGTGTAGACACTTAACAATGTTGTTTGTCATCCATTTTTTTAGGCATGTACTGTAAACCATCAGGTCCCTGTCACTTCCCAACACTGTCTCTTTCAGTAATCCTAAATTGGCTACTTAACTCTCAAGACTTACACTTAAATAATATAAAAATAACCAAACTGTGTGAGCATCAGTTAAGCAAATGTTATTCTAACTGGACAAATATTTTGGTCAATAAATGTCCAAATCATTCTTTTCACATATGCAATAAACTAAAATAATATGAAAAAAAATTCTACATTTTTTTCTCTTCAAAATGAAATATATTTTTTAATTGAGGCAACAGTGCTCTCCGAGTATAACTTTGGTACTTGAGGTCCTGTATCTGTAAACTTTCAAATACCCAGAATATATACTGTAGTAAGAGCTAAATGATAATTTATTCACTTTATGGACATTCTTTGGTTCAAATTAATGCATTGATTCTGCTACTAGGCTTTAATGGAAAATCTTAGTTGTATCGATTTCCATTTGGGAATGACCTTGTCAAACAGTAAGTGCTTTAAATGAAAGCGTGTGCAATTACTAACATTAACAATGACACCCATAAGTGTTAAGAACACAGGAATGTACTTTAAAAAAATGTTTACCAATGACTTAAAATAAACTTGTTACTCTAGGAAGGCTCTAGGAACAGAAAACAATACAATATATACTATACAATTTTCATCTACAGGAAATAGTACCAGGAACGCTTGGACCAATTCATGTTGTAACGCAAGCATTAACGTGCCCTGCCACTGTCTAACATCTATACTAATGCCTAATGTAACCATGAGTTAGTCATTGCCACTTCTCACAGTACAAAAACTGACAGATAATTCAATTCTACAAATGTGACTTGTACATTAATATGGATTAAACCAACAATTAGGGAAATAAAAAAATACAATCTGAACAAATTAAGGAATTCACAGAAGGAGTTTAGGAGATTCTAAGTTAAAAATTTGCTGTAAGAATAAACAGATATTACTTTAATACTTGGTGAATGCCTTAACCCAATACAAGTTACAAGATATGGGGTATCTTATAACTACCCATAAAAAAATGAAGTTTATTGCTCAGTACAAGTGAGTGGAGGGAACTAGCTGAAAGTCCAGCATTCTAGTCACTACACTCCACAAAAAGCATGTTCCTTATACATTGATTTTAATTATATATTTAAACTTCTCTAGTTCCAAAAGTAGAAAGGAAAATATTTCAGTTCAGTTTTACAGTACAATGTATAAAGAAATCAAAACAAACTTACATCTTTAGGCTTGTAAACACCCAATTTAAACCGACAGCAGACTATATCAACCAAGAAACCTACAAGTCCATGTAGCATACCTAAAATAAAAAAATAATTTAAAAGAAAAAAAAAAACGAAAAAAAAGTTAGACTAGTACAATTGTAGTAAATAAATGTGTGCTTAATTTATGATACAAGTTAGATGCCTAATCATGCAATAATGTTTTTGGAACCTGCAATAAAAATGAGAGAGCAAGAAGAGAGTGACAGAAGAAGAAAATAAAAAGAGGAAATTTGCAAGGAGAAAATCAAAGTGATGTGAATGTATGTGGCAACACCCAATGATGGTCATTACAGTCAAAGGATAAAGGACAAATTTTTATATGAAAGCAGCTTTTGGTCAAGGACTGGTTGCTACGAGTAATGATCAAATGTATGTGAGGGGCTGATCAACTAATAGTAATTAGGACAAAAGGTAACACTGAAATTTTAAATGTTAAAGAAGGTGAACCCAGGAAAAACCATAGTGATGACTGAAGGCTAAGGAATGAAAGTGGGCTGTATACTGTGTAGACTCCGTTATAATAAAAGAACTCTGATAGCAATGAACTTATTATTTGAAGGCAGAAACAAGCCTTTAATACGCAGAAGTACAAATGCACATAATAGTACCTATTTATAGTGAAGATCATCCCACTACACACATTTTGCATGGAAAAGTTTGCAAACCCCACCTCCCCCAATTTAACCGAAGGCAGTTTAAGTGACTTACTCTGCGTCACACAATCAATCTTTGTAGGGAGTTAAGAGAACAAACATAGTCCTTAAACACACAGCCTGTAGTAGTGACAGGAGCACTAATCAGGGAGACATTAACTTTAAAGCCCATATGAGAAACCAGAGACATTTTAGCACAGTATCTGTGAACTCTTAAGGAGATTAGCAGTTTTGCTTGTTTCTCTCTTGCATTTATTGTAATTGAAGGTAAAGCCACTCATAAAAGAAGAATTTTAAAATAATGATTTAAGGAAGCACACTTGGAAAAGAAAATAGATGAAAGGGAATGCAAAAAAAGTACACATTAAACTAGTTAACTTGAATGCTGCCACACTGAAAAAACAAAATTTAAGAAAAAATGAAAGTGAATTATCCAGATTTTGTTTTTTTTCTGGTTTGAAATTCTTATTAAATTGTTAATTCCTCAAGAGTGCTAGTGGCTAATTCCAAAAAAAAAAAATTAAGTCTTCATTATAATCTTTTTGGATTTGCTTTTGACAGGCCAGGCTGAATCACTTAATCAGAATGCTGTAAAACAAACATATACAATTACAAATGACTATTGTGTGGGGACATATCAGGAAAAAGTACTGTAATACATTTCATATTTTACCCTTCTAAAAATAAATTACAATGATATTCAACTAATTAACAAAAAATTCATCACCCTTGACTAACATTTAACATCAGGTATCTAAATGCAGCAAGTATCAGTTTCATTACTACTACAGCTTGATTACTAATATATTTCCTGTCTCCAATTAGAATACCTACAGTATATTAAATTCATTTCCATTTAAAAATGAGCCTAGAAAATCTGCCTTTCAAATTCAATAACAAGTGAGTTTGTTGCTTCACTGAAAGCTTATGACTCATGTGGGACTACACATAAACACAGGAGCCAGTAGAAAAAAAATACAAACTGTGATAAAAAAGAATTATTACACAATTTTACACCTTTCAGTGATCAAACATTTATCTTACCATTCATTGTTCTCCGTTTGTGATATAAACGATCTGAGCACAGATATTTTTCCACATGCTCACAAATACAAATTTCTGAGCATTAATATAGTGAAAAGTCAAGCAAAATGACACCTTTTATAGGCTAACTAAAAAGATTACAATATGCAAGCTTTCAAGGCAATTCCGGCTCCTACTTCAGGCAAGATGTAATCATTAATTGCATCTTGCCAGAAGAAGGGGCCCGAGTTGCTTCGAAAGCTTGCATATTGTAATCTTTTTAGTTAGCCAATAAAATGTGTCATTTTGCTTGACTTCTCACGACATTCATAATGGCTAACATGGTGCAACACCCTAGTACTATGAGCATTAATATAGAATTTTCTCCAATAATATTTGCCATCAATAGTGCAAAAATTAAACCAAGTGAATGAGGCTCTTCTTTTTCTCCTTTCATGCATGCCTTGTTGCTTGGCGCACACATTTTCCAAAAATTGTTATAACCATCCCTCCTTGAACCGCCACCTTATCGTGGTGGAGGGGTTTACGTGTCCCAATGATCCTAGGAGCTCTGTTGTCCGGGGCTTTATGGCCCTGGTAGGGCCACCCAAGGCAAACTGGTCCTAGGTGAGGGATGAGACAAAGAGCAGTTCAACAAACCTTCAATGATGAATCAGAACTTTGGACGACGTTTTCCCTTGCCCAGATGCGGGTCACCAGGGCCCCCCTCTGGAGCCAGGCCTGGAGGTGGGGCTCGATGGCGAGCGCCTGGTGGCCGGGCCTGCACCCATGGGGCTCGGTCAGGCACAGCCCGTAGAGGCAACGTGGGTCCCCCTTCCCATGGGCTCACCACCTATGGGAGGGGCCAAGGAGGTCGGGTACAGTGTGAGTTGGGTATTGGCCGAAGGCAGGGACCTTGGCGGTCTGATCCTCGGCTACAGAAGCTGGCTCTTGGGACGTGGAATGTCACCTCTCTGAAGGTAAAGGAGCCTGAGATAGTGCGCGAGGTTGAGAGGTTCTGGCTAGATATAGTCGGACTCACCTCGACGCACAGCTTGGACTCTGGAACCAATCTCCTTGATAGGGGCTGGACTCTCTACCACTCTGGAGTTGCCCCCGGTGAGAGGCCCCAAGCGGGTGTGGGCATACTTATTGCCCCCTGACTTGGAGCCTGTTCATTGGGGTTTACCCCGGTGGACGAGAGGCGTATGCGGCGAACAGCAGTTTGGAGTACCCACCCTTTTTGGAGTTCCTGGACGGGGTGCTAGAGGGCATACCTTCTGGGGACTCCCTCGTTCTGCTGGGAGACTTCAATGCTCACGTGGGCAATGACAGTGAGACCTGGAAGGGCGTGATTGGGAGGAATGGCCCCCCAATCTGAACCCGTGCGGTGTTTTGTTATTGGACTTCTGTGCTCGTCACGGATTGTCCATAACGAACACCATGTTCAAGCATAGCGGTGTTCATATGTGCACTTGGCACCAGGACACCCTAGGCCTCAGTTCAATGATCGAATTTGTGGTCGTGTCATCGGACTTGCGGCCGCATGTCTTGGACACTTAGGTGAAGAGAGGGGCGGAGCTGTCATCTGATCACCACCTGGTGGTGGGGGAGGATGCCGGTCAGACCTGGTAGGCCCAAACGTGTTGTGAGGGTCTGCTGGGAACGTCTGGAAGAGCCCCCTGTCAGAAGTAGCTTCAACTCCCACATCCAGCAGAACTTCGACCACATCCCGAGGGAGGTGGGGAACATTGAGTCCGAATGGGCCATGTTCCGTGCCTCTATTGTTGAGGCGGTTGACCGGAGCTGTGGCCGTAAGGTGGTTGGTGCCTGTCGTGGCGGTAATCCCCGAACCCGTTGGTGGACACCGGCGGTTAGGGATGCCGTCAAGCTGAAGAAGTCCTGCGGGAGTCTGGAGGCAGCTGATAGGTACCGGCAGGCCAAGCGGAATGCGGCTTTGGTGGTTGCTGAGGCAAAAACTCGGGCGTGGGAGGAGTTTGGGGAGGCCATGGAGAACAACTTTCGAGAACGGCTTCGAGGAGATTCTGGTCCACCATCCAGCGTCTCAGGAGGGGGAAGCAGTGCAGTGTCAACACTGTATATGGTGGGGATGGTGAGCTGCTGACCTCGACTCGGGACGTTGTGGGTCGGTGGGGGGAGTACATCGAAGACCTCCTCAATCCCAAACATGCCTTCCAATGAGGAAGCAGAGCCTGGGGACTCGGAGGTGGGCTCCCCCATCTCTGGGACTGAGGTCACCGAGGTGGTCAAAAAACGCCTTGGTGGCAGGGCCCCAGGGGTGGATGAGATACGCCCGGAGTTCCTCAAGGCTCTGGATGTTGTAGGACTGTCTTGGTCGACACACATCTGCAACATCGCATGGACATCAGGGACAATGCCTCTGGAATGGCAGACTGGGGTGGTGGTCCCCCTCTTTAAGAAGGGGGACCGGAGGGTGTGTTCCAACCACAGAGGGATCACACTCCTCAGCCTCCCTGGAAAAGTCTATTCGGGGATCCTGGAGAGAAGGGTCCGTCGGATAGTTGAACCTCGGATTCAGGAGGAACAGTGTGGTTTTCGTCCTGGTCGTGGAACAGTGGATCAGCTCTACACCCTTAGCAGAGTCCTGGAGGGTGCACGGGAGTTCACCCAACCAATCTACATGTGTTTTGTGGACTTGGAAAAGGCGTTCGACCGTGTCCCTCGGGGAATCCTGTGGGGGGTACTCCGAGAGTATGGGGTACTGGACCCCCTGATAAGGGATGTTCAGTCCCTGTACGATATGTGTCAGAGCTTGGTCCGCATTGCTGGCAGTAAGTCGAACCCATTTCCAGTGAGAGTTGGACTCCGCCAGGGCTGCCCTTTGTCACCGATTCTGTTCATAAATTTTATGGACAGAATTTCTACGCACAGCCAGGGCGTTGACAGGGTCCGGTTTGGTGGACTCAGGATTGGGTCACTGCTTTTTGCAGATGATGTTGTCCTGTTTGCTTCATCAGGCCGTGATCTTCAGCTCTCTCTGGATCAGTTCGCAGCTGAGCGTGAAGCGGCTGGGATGGGAATCAGCACCTCCAAATCCGAGGCCATGGTCCTCAGCCGAAAAAGGGTGGAATGCCCTCTCAGGGTTGGGAGCGAGATCCTGCCCCAAGTGGAGGAGTTCAAGTATCTCGGGATCTTGTTCACGAGTGAGGGAAGAATGGAGCATGAGATCGACAGGCGGATCGGTCTGTCGTGGTGAAAAAGGAGCTGAGCCGCAAGGCAAAGCTCTCAATTTACCAGTCGATCTATGTTCTTACCCTCACCTATGGTCATGAGCTATGGGTAGTGACTGAAAGAACGAGATCGCGAATACAAGCGGCTGAAATGAGTTTCCATTGCAGGGTGTCTGGGCTTTCCCTTAAAGATAGGATAAGAAGGTCAGTCATCCGGGAGGGACTCAGAGTAGAAGTCAGATGAGGTGGCTCGGGCATCTGATCAGGATGCCTCCTGGACGCCTCCCTGGTGAGGTGTTCTGGGCACGTCTAAACGGGAGGAGGCCCCGGGAAAGACTCGGGACACGTTGGAGGGACTATGTCTATTGGCTAGCCTGGGAACACCTTGGGATTCTCCTGAAAGAGCTAGAAGAAGTGGCCGGGGAGAGGGAAGTCTGGGTATCTCTGCTCAAGCTGCTGCCCCCGCGACCCGATCTTGGATAAGCGGAAGAGGATGGATGGATGGATGGCTGTAACCATTTCTTCAGATTTGCTCCCCAAATTTTCCCAAACCCTGTGATATTTGTATTTGTTCTCACCACAGGCTACATCATTACCTGGAAACTGTTACACAACATTTTAAAGGGAAGAGAGGGCTGACCCTAAATGTTGCAAATGAATATGTAACTTAAACATCCTACACAGAATTCCTGAGATCAGTTAAGATGAATTCAAATTGTCATTTGGAGAATAATTGCATATCAATAATATCTATTGTACAGACAATGAAAAGCTAAAATCAGATACTTATTCTGTTGTACCAATGTTTCCCAAACTCTGTTCTGGTGTACCACAGCATCTTCTTATTTTGGTTTGAGCTAAATTATTAATCACTTTTTCTTTAATTTAACTAAAAAATTACATCATTTTTGTTGTTTCTATTTTTAAATTTAAAGGCCCTACCCTTTTAGTTAGGTGAATAGGTTCATTTCTCATTTCTCTAAGCCTATCAGGATTTTGCTTTCTTTAATTATCTTAAAATGTATTTAAGTACCGTGGATACTCCCGTATAAGTCGAAAAATTTATGCCTTAAAATTCATTCAAAAAAACAGGGTCGACTTATCCACGAGACAACACAATTGTCCATAGAATTTGGGTAATGACATTGTACACTCAACGCTTCACGGTGTTAAGTCACCGGTCATCTGCTGTTTAACATGGTCTTTGAAATAATTATAAGCCAGCAATACTATTGCTAATTAGCTAGTTTTTTTCCAATTTCATTAAATAATTCTTTAAACTTTGAAATACTTGAATTTGAGCATTAGCTTTTGCAGGTTTTGGATAACAAACATACCATTAGCTGCCATGTGCCATCTAGCGGCCGCCATCGCGCATGCCTGTCGGCTGGTACATAGTGTTAAAGGTCGCGGGAGCAAGCCGGCATATAGCGGCTGTAATTGCACATGCCTGTTGGCCAGTACATAGTGTTAAAGGTCGCCGGAGCAAGCCGGCATCTAGCGCCTGCAATCGCACGTGCCAGTCAGCCGGTACATAGTGTTAAAGGTCGCCGGAGCAAGCCGGCATATAGTGGATACGATCATGCATGCCTGTCGGCTGGTACATAGTGTTAAAGGTCGCAAGCTGTCAAGTTTTACCCTCGACTTATATGCGGATCATAACAAATTTCGTAATTTTCGGCTTAAAAATACACTCGACTTATCTGCGAGATCGACTAATACGCGAGTATCTACGGTACTTGCTTTATGAAGAGCACATATATCTAAATAGATGTGGAGTAAACTTTTTGTTTGTGATACATTGTTATTTGCACTAGTGCCCAATGTCTATTAATTGTTCTTTGTATAATATTTAAAAACAACTAAATATCAAGAACTCTATGAGGTTACTGTTATCTTAAAAAAAAAAAAAAAAAAAAAAAAAAGCAAGACAGTATCCAAATGACAAAAAAAAAAAACAAACAAACACCAACCAATAACATCTGAATTGCCTTCAGTGTTACTGAAATAACTACAAAAAAGATGTCAAACATGCTGTGCATGAACAAAGATACAAGAATTGTGACAAGAAGAGTGGGGTAATCCTAAAAGAAGAAGCTGAAAGACCCCTAGCCGAGTACTAGAAACATTTGGAAACTGATTTCTTTCTAAGCATTAACTGATAGGACACAATCACATTTGCACGCACCACATTAACCATTTCCTTTTATTATTATGTGTTAAATACATAACAATAGTGTGAATTAAAATGTGCTGAAAGGTGTCACTTTTTTTAAAAGCAATGCCCTAAATACAACAACTTACCTGTTGTTGAAAATATTCCTCCAACAATGCCACAGAGACGGATAGCAAACTGCCAGAATGGCATGTGCTGCTCAGTAACTGTCACCATAAGGGAGCTAATGTCATATTTCATAAATATTCCAGATACACCATGGCTGCCTGCTGAGTGGTCTATCACACGTTCCTTCAGAATAAGACAGATAAATAGTTTTAATACACTGAGACCTGAAACATTTTAAATCATGTCCTAAATCAAAGATTTTTGAAAGCAATATGAATGAATCATTAAAATTGGTCTGTCACCAGCATTCTTACAGAAGATTCTAATCCACTGTGTTTACACACAGTTATATTCTGACCCTGAATTTGCCTCCAGTATCCAATTCAAGGTTGAGTTCAGAGGCAGGGTTATTGTGAAAAAAGTACAGAATCATCCAACAGAATCTTTATTTTTTAAATAAATGGCAGAATGCTGTGACTATCCACTGGATATAATGTCTACATCTACAGTTGATTTATAAAACATCTCTTCTCTCTGTGAAAGCTCAAACCCCATTACATTAAATAATAAGTAAACATGCAAGATCCATACAGACCATACTCAGATTAGAATTTGTATCCAGTGTAAACCACTCTGAATAAGAAACATTAGTAAAATAAAGCAAGATAAGATTTATTGTTGTATACACAGTACAATTAAATTCTTACCTACATGTCTCTCACAGTCTAGTAACAATATTATAATACAAACTGTGGCTCATGGACACAACATCATAGAAGATATACAACAACATACAACAGGTCTACTTTATGACCAGCAGCTCGGCTTTCCTGAAAATATGGAAGACATTGTTGTCTGTCAAAATGTAATACGTAAAATCAGGTACAAGGCAGGAACCAACTCCATAAGACGACACCAGCCTATAGCAGAGTACATATGTCCACATGGAATCAATTTAGGATTGCCAAAAAGCTTAGCCTACATTTCTCTGGGGATTTTGACAAAAAAGTAGTATACAAATTCACTTGTTTACTTTAGGTCACCCATTTAATGCATATGTACTTAATAATAATAAGCAGCGCTGCCAGACAGCACATTCACATCAGCCAAATTTCACTCACTCAACCTAAAATCGTTTGTGGGTGCAAGTAAGAAAATGCAGATGAATGTCTCAAGAGCACAAAACTCACATAAAAGGAATGCCAAAAAGAAACTGAATCACCATCCTGGTGTTGTGAAGCAGTGGTGCTACTGGCAATACAGGCCGACATGTGGAATTGGCATTAAAAAACAAAAAACGTACACAATTGTGTACATTACTAATATGCAATTTATCTACTGAGCAATAAAATTAACTGAAATAAAATTACCGTAACTTACTATTTTACAAGACATGGTTATTTTGGGGAAGGTGAGATCAGGTTTCATACAAAAATGTCACAGATCAAGGACAGTGCAAAGTTGATTATATAAATGATGTAAGAAATATGTAAAAAGAAACTTTACATTTTACATGTTGTACAACTTAACCCACATATAATCTGTCTAAAAAAACAAATTTACTTGCTACATAATGCTCTTAGTGTTTAATTAATGGGATTTTGAAACGCACAAATAGAAAAGGAAAAAAAAACCAAAAAAAAAATGCATGAGTATATCATATAAAAGGACTGAAACTTCAGTTTCAATCACTCTACTTCATCCTTATCAGGGAATAGGACTACTTGGAGTACTAACAAAAAAAGAAAAAAAACCCAGTATATATATATATATATATATATATATATATATATATACACACACACACACACACACACACACACACACACACACACACACACACACAAACACTTGGGGGATCCACTCGCCAACCCCCTGGCCTGTGCTACACCCCAACTACTTTGCATGTCTGCTGCTCACGTATGTGAATTTCACTTTCACCCAAAAACAAATCGTTTAGTTCTCGCGGATAGGCCTCTTCATTGGGAAGAAACACTACTTTTCCCTGATAGCAACACAAATAAGACAATCTACAAGTCTCTAACTTAATGTTTAAAGCCAACCAATATCTACATACTTCTGTCATATCACCTATGTCCATATATTCAATTTCTTTTCGCTGTTCCGTTATTTCACCGAGTAATAATTTCCGTTTGTTAGCGCTAATGTGATCTTTACTATCAGTTTTTTGACACTTACGAATTTTAGTACTTTCATAACCTCTAACCTGCTCTGCATGTGTATTGTGCCAACGTTTTTGAACCTCTTTACAACATTCTACTTTGTCTTCTACTCTTTGTCTTTTGTTTCCGACCCTGCTTGGAGCTGAGAGCACAGCAACTGTGTCTGACAATAGCATTCACACAAATGAGAAGTGATTGGACTGTGGGCATGGTTGTAAATGTTTGAGAGGAGGGCGGGACTTGTCAAAATCTCTTGGCAAAAAGTCTTTTCTCACGGGAGTTGAAATTGTCTCAGAGAAAGTCTCGTCCTAGGATTTCCTTTTATGATGAGAGATTATAGAGTACCTGACAAATAATACAAAGAGTACATGACACATGTTTCGCCCTAATTAGGGCTCATCAGGTGTATGCACCTTTGCTTCCTTCCCCTTGTGGTACTTAATCTCGTAAGTCAGCACTGGAGGCAAAGCCTCAGACATTACACCATGAAAGCTGGTTTGCTTACTTGACTATCTGGGTGGTCACCTACCAGTAACGCTTGTGGTTGGTCAGCAAACATCTGCCACACCCTCTCAGAAGCGAGAAGCAGATCAAAGCTATGATGAGCATCAATTAGGCAGAAACACATGTTGTGTAATCTTTGTATTACTTGACATGGACTATACTGGATTTCCGCCCACATTCCCAAAGGTGTGCAGGTTAAGTTAAATGACGACTCTAAACTGACCTTACCTGCATGTGTGAATTTGTGTGCCCCATGATGGACTGAATGGACTCCTGTCAATGTTGTTTTCCGCCTTACATTTAATACTTCTAAAATAGGCACCAGAACCACGTGACTTTGAATCAGACTCAGTGAGGTTGAAAATGTATGTTAGTTTTATTCTTTACGTGACTTACAGAAGTATGCAAAGGTTATTTTGTGAATGTCATTTGACAAAAAAAATTATATATCACAGTACACACTTGTCCCAGTAAATGTTTGCAGGCTTCTTATACAAAGAACCAAAATCTTTTGTAAATGATTACAGAATAAAAGTAATTTAATACTTATTCGATTTAATGGATATTTCAACAAGGCCATCATAAGTAAAAAGCAAGTATCTAACTCTGTAGAACATGCAAAATCCGATTGTGCTTAAAACAGAATCACTGAACAAGTGTAAGTTTTAACATGTAATATACAGTGCATCCGGAAAGTATTCACAGCGCATCACTTTTTCCACATTTTGTTATGTTACAGCCTTATTCTAAAATGGATTAAATTCATTTTTTTCCTCAGAATTCTGCACACAACACCCATAATGACAACAAGAAAAAAAGTTTACTTGAGGTTTTTGCAAATTTACTAAAAATAAAAAAACTGAGAAATCACATGTACATAAGTATTCACAGCCTTTGCACAATACTTTGTCGATGCACCTTTGGCAGCAATTACAGCCTCAAGTTGTTTTGAATATGATGCCACAAGCTTGGCACACCTATCCTTGGCCAGTTTCGCCCATTCCTTTTTGCAGCAGGTCTCAAGCTCCATCAGGCTGGATGGGAAGCGTCGGTGCACAGCCATTTTAAGATCTCTCCAGAGATATTCAATCGGATTCAAGCCTGGGCTCTGGCTGGGCCACTCAAGGACATTCACAGAGTTGTCCTGAAGCCACTCCTTTGATATCTTGGCTGTGTGCTTAGGGTCGTTGTCCTGCTGAAAGATGAATCGTCGCCCCAGTCGGAGGTCAAGAGCGCCCTGGAGCAGGTTTTCATCCAGGATGTATCTGTACATTGCTGCAGTCATCTTTCCCTTTATCCTGACTAGTCTCCCAGTTCCTGCTGCTGAAAAACATGCCCACAGCATGATGCTGCCACCACCATGCTTCACTGTAGGGATGATGCCAGGTTTCCCCCAAATGTGACGCCTGGCATGCACACCAAAGAGTTCAATCTTTGTCTCATCAGACCAGAGAATTTTCTTTCTCATGGTCTGAGAGTCCTTCAGGTGCCTTTTGGCAAACTCCAGGCGGGCTGCCATGTGCCTTTTACTAAGGAGTGGCTTCCGTCTAGCCACTCTACCATACAGGCCTGATTGGTGGATTGCTGCAGAGATGGTTGTCCTTCTGGAAGGTTCTCCTCTCTCCACAGAGGACCTCTGACAGAGTGACCATCGGGTTCTTGGTCACCTCCCTGACTAAGGCCCATCTCCTCCGATCGCTCAGTTTAGATGGCCGGCCAGCTCTAGGAAGAGTCCTGGTGGTTTTGAACTTCTTCCACTTACAGATGATGGAGGCCACTGTGCTCATTGGGACCTTCAAAGCTGCAGAAATTTTTCTGTAACCTTCCCCAGATTTGTGCCTCGAGACAATTCCTTTGACTTCATGCTTGGTTTGTGCTCTGACATGAAATGTCAACTGTGGGACCTTATATAGACAGGTGTGTGCCTTTCCAAATCATGTCCAATCAACTGAATTTACCACAGGTGGACTCCAATTAAGCTGCAGAAACATCTCAAGGATGATCAGGGGAAACAGGATGCACCTGAGCTCAATTTCGAGCTTCATGGCAAAGGCTGTGAATACTTATGTACATGTGCTTTCTCAATTTTTTTATTTTTAATAAATTTGCAAAAATCTCAAGTAAACTTTTTTCACGTTGTCATTATGGGGTGTTGTGTGTAGAATTCTGAGGAAAAAAATGAATTTAATCCATTTTGGAATAAGGCTGTAACATAACAAAATGTGGAAAAAGTGATGCGCTGCGAATATTTTCCGGATGCACTGTACACTGCATATCTTGAATGAGACGTTTGTTCACCCTTCTGAAGATGTTTGTCACCTGCAAGTGCCTGAAGGCTGGATAACCAAGATAAGCCAGCATGTTCAGCCCAAAAAATCTGCATGGTGCTGCATTTGTGCTCATTACATGCTATGATTGAGTCAGGTGCAATGCCAATTGGGTGACAGAAAAAACTGGGTCATATCCATGTACAATTTTATCACATTTTTGTGCATTTTACTGTTTTTTTTAATGTTAAATCCAGCTTTGAACAGATGTATGCCTTGCTACTGAATTTATATGCAGAAGACTAGAAATTAAAAAAGATTAACTGTCATGCTATTAAATTTGTTCTATCACCTTTACATATGGAAACCTTATTTCTGATTACTTTTAAATATTATTTAAGCATTTAAAGAGCATTTTAATCCTTTGAATTAGAGATAAAGTATATTTACATAAGATAACACCACAACAGCACAGTGCAGGTGAGAGAAAAAGGGCAGATATTCAAAGTTAGAATGTTTAAATGTTCATGTATTTAGCAGAATTTCAGCTTTCAGACCTCCCAAATACATCACAGGCTTTTGTTGATGAATAGGCTGCCAAGCAAAACCCGCTACAGAAATGCAAGGACAGCAAAAGATACTAGTGGCTGAGGTACAATCAGCAGTAAAAAAGTTAATGAGATTGGAAGCAGCTGATAACCAACAGCAAACATTATTAATCATAAAGTAAGCTAAGGTGGCTCCAGTGTTCAGGTAAGTGTAGGGTGCACACCTGTGGGGTAGGGGCATTGTAAATAAAATTTGGAATCAATGCAGGCATGGGGAGAAAGGAAAAAAAATTAAAACTGGTCACATTTAAATGCCAATGATGTTTGAAAAACAAGTAAACTAAGGTCACCTATTTATCATGTATAGCTTTAAACAAGAAATGCTTACATGAAAACACAGAGCACTGCATCATAATATATATGTGATTAGAAACAGCTTCTTAATCTGAAAGCATGCGAAAGGTGCTAGGAATACCACCATAAACACTACAAGGAAAAACACAATGAAAAAAGCTTCAGTTGTTGTTCTGACTTAACGATACAATACAATAAATACTACATTAAAACAGTAGGAGATATCCACTGAATAATCTCTGTTCTACTTATTGTGGTATTTATAAGTATGGTTCCTTTGCAGCCAACAGTCCAGATTCACTTTTGGTGAACATTAACATGCTTACAGATTACTAATAATTTAAATGGCACTATAAGACAGAAGGCTACATTTTTGGGATAACATGCATAGGGGACTCTCAGACATTTCAAGAGGGAATTCTAACCACCCCTCCCCAGTGGTCACGACACAATGGGTTGCATGGATAAAACTTTGCTAAAAGACTTCTATATAAACAGTGTGTGTATATGCACAAACAAACACATATATATTCATATATAAATAATAGATAATATATATACACTCATCGGCATGCAAAGGTTTGGGCACCCTAGCTTAAAATGTATTATTGTGAATAGATATGTGAGCAGAAGATGAACTGATCACCAAATGGTATAAAGTTAAAAAAGACAAATTTCTTTAATATTTTAAGCAAGGTTAGATTTTTATTTCCATCATTCACAAACACTAACAAAATAATGAAAAGGGCATGAAGCAAAAGTTTGGGCATGCGACATAGCCAGTACATCCTAAGACACCCTTTGGCAAGTGTCACAGCTTGTAAACGCTTTTTGTAGCCAGTTAATAGTCTTTCAATTCCTACTTAGGGTATTTTTGCCCATTCATCCTTGCAAAAGACTTCTAATTCTGCAAGATTCTCACATGTGCCGCTCTCTTGAGATCTGTCCACAGATTTTCAATGATGTTAGGTCAGGGGACTATGAGGGCCATGGCAAAACCATTAACCTGCTCCTCTTGAGAGATTCCATTATAGATTTTTGAAATGTGTTTCAAATCATTATCTTGTTGTAGAACCCATCCTCTTTTTAACTTTAGTTTTTTTTTACAGATGGTGTTATTTTTCCCTCTAGAATTTGGTGATATTTATATGAATTATTCTTCCCGCTACCAATGACATGCTCCCTGTTCTACTGACTGCAGAATAAGCCAAAGCATGATCAATCCACCCCCATGCTTAATAGTTGGAGAGGTGTTCTTTTCACCAGGCATACCTTTGCACATTGCAGCCATAACAAAGTTATATTTTGACTTTATCAGTCCACAGGACTTGCTTCCAAAATGCATCAGGCTTGTTTAGATCAGTGTTACCCAAATGCGGTCCTGGGGACCCCTGTGGCTATAGGTTTTTGTTCCAACCGGATTCCTAATCAGTGACAACACCTGATAGCACTGATCTCATTTAATTAGCTGGTATTTTTTTTTTCTTTTATTCGACATTCAGAAAAGCATAGCAGCATGATTTTTACATTTATAAGACATTTAGAAATATTTCTGCTTTTGCTCAACTCTTTTTTGTTGATTTCATTGTACTTTGCCCTTTCTCTGTGCAGTTTTTCCCCTTCGTTGTATCTTATTAATGACAATTTAAAACGAGCAGATCAGACACCCAGGCAAACAACACTGAATAATCAAAAGCTGCAACTACTTTAGAGTCAGACCCACTAATTAGTAAATAATGGATTAATTAAACAATTAGAACACCTAGAAAAATAGAATGAAAATCAAGATGAAAATACTGTTAAAAAGAAAAAAAATACATTATTCCTATATAACTGCTTGGTACATTTGAATTTTTTTTTCTTTAGCAAACTTAGTTTCCTAATTTCTATTGGGAAATATCAGTTCACTTAATTAGACCAGGAGTTCAATTAAAAACAGAAGCTGGTTGGAACAAAAACCTGTAGCCACAGGGGTTCCCCAGGACCGAGTTTGGGAAACACTGGTTTAGATGTGGTGGGTTGGCACCCTGCCCGGGATTGGTTCCTGCCTTGTGCCCTGTGTTGGCTGGGATGGGCTCCAGCAGACCCCCGTGACCCTGTGTTCGGATTCAGCGGGTTGGAAAAAGGATGGATGGATGGTTTAGATGTTCATTTGCAAACTCCAAATGCTAAATTTTGTGGCTGGGATGCAGGAAAGGTTTTCTTCTGTTGACTCTACCATGAAGGTCATATTTGTTCAGGTGTCACGGGGGCTTGGGAGTTTATTTGCCTTTCTACCAATCCAACGAGCAGTTCTTTCAGAAAGTTTTCTTGGTCTTCCAGACCTCAACATGTCTTCTACCATTCCTATTAACTGTCATTTCTTAATAACATTACGAAGTGAGGAAACAGCTACCTGAAAATGCTTTGCTATCTTGTTGTAGCCTTCTGCTGCTTTGTGAGAATCAATTATTTTATTTTCAGAGTGCTAGGCAGCTGCTTAGAGGTGCCCATGGCTGCTGATTGTTGGGATAAGGTTTGAGGAGTCAGAGCTGCAATTTGTACCACCTGGAATTTCCTAAAGATGAATGTGAACAAGCCATAGTCCTAATGGGCTAATGAAGGTCTGAGACCTCAGTAAAAGTTATCTGAGACCTCAGATATTTGGGGTGGCCAAACTTTTCAATGTATAAAACAAAAGCAATACACTAATCTTGCATAAAATGCTGTAAAAAAATGTGCCATTTTTAATGTTATGCTTTTTGGTGATCCGTTCATCTTTTGCTCACTTAACTATTCACAGTAATTATATACAGTCCTCTCCAAAAGTACTGGAACATTTGTTTTTACTGTGCACTGAAGACATTTGTGTGTGAGATCAAAAGATGAATATGAGAAGAGAGAGATCGGAGTTTCAGCTTTTATTCTCTGGCATTTACATCTAGATATGTTAAACGACACAGAACAACACAAAACATAGCACGTTTTGTATCAGACCACCAAGGGTTGGCTCCTGCCTTGTGAAAAGTGAGGTTTAGACAGGATTTGGCATACCATTTTCCTGGTACTCATAAAATTAATGGATCATTGGTCAATCAGTTTAGCACTAACAGGAGAGCCAGCAAGCAACCATCATCAGTGTATTAGTGAATACCACGTGCTTTTCCTAGAACAGTAAACTGTCTTCTCAAAAATGTAGCCATACATACAAAACTCAGACCTCATTTTACCTGTTCTGTCACTGAATACTGGTGAGTATCAGCTGAGATTTGAGAAGTGTGAAGTTTTGTTGGCACAATTGTAATAAAATACTGGAACATCTGGTTATCTGTAATAGTTATTTAAAAAAAACAAAAAAACATTGACATATTAGCAGAAGGGGAAAACACAAAAATATCAGACTCACATTTTTAAAGAGATCCCAAGGAATAAACTATCAATAACTACATTTGTTAACTAGAAAGTACCTGAAAACAGATTGGAACATTTTCTCTAGCCTAGTGGCAGCCTACAAATAATAATACAAAAAATGGCTATGTAGAAGAAGTAAATGTTGAAAAACCTCCAGTGGAACGAAGTTTAATGTCTTCTATGCAGGACTCTGTTGGGTTAGCTTTGTAAATTTCACTCAGTTGCTGATTACTTTATTTTTGACTTACAAAGCAAATAAAGTGACTTACAAAGGAAATGTTTGCACTACAACTATTCCCATACTTCTGCAGCTGGAATAACTAGCAGTTACTCAGAGTAACACAGTAAGAAAGACGTGGGGATTCAACCAAAAGCCTTACCACTTTACAGTTCTAAGCAGCCTGCACAGCATGTGTTGCAGTGTTACACATTTAGGAATTAATGCTGCCATTTAAGATCAGGCATAGCTCTTTAAAAACAGGATGACACAGACCGAAAAGCCTGCTTCTCCTCTTAAGGGATATCTCATTATCCATCAGCTATCTCTAAATTATATGCCACAAGACCACAACAGCAGCATGAAATACTTTAATTGTTTTTTTAAACAAAAATAACATGCCAAAACCCAAGTAGAAATACATAGTAAACCTGTAAAACATTTTGTGAAAGCACATGAACAAACTGAAAATGATAATCTTTTTGCTGGGTGGTTAAAACCAGCTGATTATGGAAAATGACACTGAAAGCCTGAACACCCTCCAAACACCATGTCCTACTGTTTTTTTTTTTTTTCACCCAATGTGATTAACTAGATTATGACACATTATAATCATTGTCTGAGATGTTATGACTTACTTTCTATGGAACAACCACCTAAATATTGATGTATAAGAAATACCTTAGTGTTCAAAAAATTTGGAAACACCCAGAAATGTTCATGTTTTTGATGGAAATTGATTTTTTTTTTTTTTTTTTTTTTTTTTAAATCATACTGGTATTTGGTGTGTACTATTTAAGCAGCCAACTGAGGACCTGTATAAGGCATCTTTTTCTCAAACTACAGACTCTGATGTACTTACCCTGAGTCTTTCACATCTTTTTCTATCCTAGTTAGATCCAGTTTGCACTCTTTTCTCTAAACAGTAGTGGAAACCTTTGTATGAAACCTTTATAGTTTCTTGGTAATCCACTGCATGGAATGACCTTACTTTTGCAAAACAACAATTGACCAAGGTGTTTCTTGAGAAAGCTGTTGACTCACACACTCTCTCAGTCTGTCACTCAGCAACAAAAATACTGTTTCTCATTTAGTTAAAGAGCTGGGGCACTAGGTACCTGGTAAGAAAGGACATTTTGATAAATCAATATTTATGGGTAACCCCCTCCCCATAGAAAAACTAAATTTCCCAAAATATAAAAAATGCTTTGACAGAAATTTGGTGATGTTACTGGACCCATATATTTTTTTTATTTGTCCATATCTGTCAGCAATAATACTCAAAATTTGGTACACAAAACACCATAACCAAATACATTATTTTGATCATCTGATGTGACCGAAATATCTCAAAACTATACTAATAAACAGGGGCACAGTGGTAGCGCTGCTGCCTCGCAGTTAGGAGACCCGGGTTCTCCCCGTGTCTGCGTGGGTTTCCTCCGGGCACTCCGGTTTCCTCCCACAGTCCAAAGACATGCAGGTTAGGTGGATTGGCGATTCTAAATTGGCCCTAGTGTGTGCTTGGTGTGTGGGTGTGTTTGTGTGTGTCCTGCGGTGGGTTGGCACCCTGCCCAGGATTGGTTTCTGCCTTGTGCCCTGTGTTGGCTGGGATTGGCTCCAGCAGACCCCCGTGACCCTGTGTTCGGATTCAGCGGGTTAGAAAATGGATGGATGGAAAATGAAAGCACCACACCAAATATACAGAAAACAAATCAGACAAAATCAATTTTAAAAAGCTGCCTTAGGAAATTTCCCGGGCAAAGCCAGGTAACACAGCCAATAGTAAATAATAAATAAGTCATTTCAAGCAGTAATAGTCTTTTACAACATTAGTAATGTCTTGGCTGTATTTTTAAGGCAATTTAACATTACCTTAATAAAAAAAGTTATCAATTTCAATCTAAAACATGAACATTTCTGTGGGATTTAAAAATCTGAACAATACATAATAACTGAAATATTCTTATATCCAGATAATTTTTCAGTTTTATATTTAGAATTTGAAGTAGACAGCAATAACCAATTATCAACTTATTGTTAAGTATAATCCATCTGCAAAAGTATGACTAGAAATTCCAGCTATTTTTTGTTTTTTTCTTATACAAATCTTTAACTATTCAACTATTTCTAAACAATACCATTTTAACGATTCAAACTCCGCAAACTGTAACAGATGTCACTGCTGAATCAGTACTTTAAAATTAGCAGTATAGCATTTTCATTCTGGAACTTCCAGCCACAACAGACTGACTATGCATTTCAAAGTTAATGGAAAAGCAAATTGTACAAAACTTTAAAATGACAACAGAGTAGGTTCTGACACATTTACTTTATGCTTTGAAGGAAACATTGTTGAGTCTTCAACTTAAAAGAATACTCCACCAAAAAATTGATTTCTTTATATGTTAGTTTGCTCATGTTTTCTGTAGCGACGACCAAGAAAAAATATTAATCTCATGTTTTCATGGAGAACAAAGACTCAGTATTATGTGAATCCATTTCCTGTTTATGATGTGCAAGTATTTAGAAACAAAATGTGTGCATTTTGCATGTTGTGAGCAAATTACTGAATTACTGACATGTGGATTATAAGTTGGTCACAATTAGCTTGCATCATATGATAAACTTTTTTAAAATCTTTGTTCTCCATTAAAACATGAGATTTAAGATTTTTCTCAGTCACCATTACAAAACATAGAAAAAATATAGTTGTTCAAATGAGCAAAAGTTGTTCTGTTAGGGCACCAATAATGATATGAAAATTTATATTTTTGTCTTACTTATGAAAAATCATGAATGGTTTGACCTTCATTGTACACATATTGCTAAGACTACCAACAAAAATACATACGTTTTCGGGAAATTTTTTCTGTTCCATCCAAAGGGTTAATTATTCCTGGAACAATTTCTCCAAAGGATAAATGGTCAATTCTGTGTGAAAAGTTGTATGCTATTAAGAAAAACAAAGTAAACTTTAACAACAGACTTGATGTTTTGGATAAAATGTTCCAAGGACTTTATATTAAAAAAGAAACGTTCTCAATAATGAAATGCAAAGAAGCATGAATTAGAAAAATATATTCAGACTAAACTCTGCTTTGAATGGTGTAATGAAAATGGTATGTTTAAGTAGTCCACACATCCAGAGCTGAAGCAGGACTTGGTTACTTATTGTTCATACTGTATCATTTGGGTTGCAAGACAAATAATGAACCAAATGCTCCATCTAGAGGGCAAACAATGAAATTTCCCTTACTTCTACAAGTAATGTTACTACTTAGAATGAAGTACACCACACGCTAACTAAATGGCTGTATAGTTTGTGTGTACTATCCTTAAAACACATTACAATAAATACTTCCAATTCTGAACCAGTTAAAGTACAGAAACAAACAAGAAAAAAAAACAAAAAAAAAACTCTTACTGTCATGGCTAACAAGTGCTGCCAAGTGTGCATGGCCTCTAGGGTGAGGTATAGCCCTGAAAGAAAAAGGAGGGTTAGAGTAGTGTAGAGATATTTATGTTGGTAAATACATGTACATTATGTGAAAGACCTCTGCTAAAATTTCACAGTTGTAATTGTATAAAGAATAAAAATGTAGCTAACATGGTAATCACCCAGAAATGACATGAACATTCATTAAAGAACCCTCAAGAGCCTAGTCTCAGCATTGTATCATTATTGAAAAAATACAAACCAAAGCAGTCATAAAGACTTTCATGACTCATGAAGTCTTATTCTTGAAGCAGATGCTATACTCTATGTAACAGTTTCTTTAACAACCATATGTTTGCTAACTTCTTATAGTTACAGTGTGGGGAGCAGGAAAAAAGTATAAAGGTATCAAAAGACTGCACCGCATATAGGAAAAACAATGACATCTCATATATTATTTAATTTAAATGTTATTTTATGGCAAAAAAATTAATAAAATTAATTGTCTGTTTTAAATGGTGTCATTTTCTGTTTTCATGTAAGCTAAAAACTCATGTAGTCATTTTTTTTTTAATCTTTATGCAAAATTCTTTCATGTCAAAGATGAAATGAGTGAAGCTGTGCAGCTTGGGTAAAATGACTGTGACTATAAAACATGCACATACTAAAAGGGTAAACTGCATACATAAGTAATAAATGCATCAAACAAAACAACAAAAAAAAAAAAAAAAAAACAAGCAGAAACTCATGGGCAATACCTGTAATAGAAAAAGATAAACCAGCAAAAAAAATAAGGAGCAGGACATTCTGGTTGCAATAGAGATTTATCCATCTTTGTCACAAAGATTTACAGACAAAGTGATGAAAATATTAGGCAAACGGTAGCAATGAGATTTCTTTTAAAATGTTATTCTATAGATAAGGTAAACATACAAAAGTCTGAAACATACAAAAGTCTGAAACCAAGAACAGGGTAGGAGAGTGAGTTTAAAAAGTGAAAGGCCTGAAATCTGATGCACAAGCCAGTATCTATATAATAAGGCAATACACCTCATCACTTTGCAAAATTTGTGGTTTTATATAATTATATATAGAAGTTAAAAAAAAAAAACAAAACACACTATTAATTCTTATAGTGAACTGTGGTGTGGTCTAGCCAGATGGTGGTGTCTCTCCACCCTCACTACTCAGTCCCACCCCACTAAATGTTTGGTTCTGTGTTTAGAAAGCAGTCCAAAGAAAGGATGACAGCAAAGTGCTACATCAGAAGTTGATTTTAGTGTTGGAACTCTTTAACTTTAAAGCGCACTTAACACTGAAGCCAAGAAGCACTTCTTTATGCAAAGAGTTGTGGGACATCTGAAACAAATTACAGTGGAACCTCGAGATACGATCACCTCTGTATACGAGAAATTCAAGATAAGAGGAAAGTATGAGCGAAAAATTCAGATCTAAATACGAGCATTGGCTCACGTAACGAGCCACGAGCCAGGCTGTGGGTATAGCTTGTGGCTTAGCAAGGGGGCGTGGTAGCAGTAGCGAGCCGCAGGGTGATCTGCGGTGTCTGCGTTTCTCACCTAAGTGCACAGGTGGGAAACTGCCCACATCCATGATTGTTCCTGTGGCTGATGGGCTGCAGCTGCCATGTCCTCCCCGCATATATAGAGAAGTGCGAGCCGGTTAAGGGGGAGAAGAAGTAAAAGAAAAGAGAGGAGAGGAGAGGAGAGAGAACGGAGGTTGCAGGAGGAGGCAGGAAGCAGCAGCAGTAGGAAGTCGGTGCGGGAGAGCGAGCGAGTGCAGGCGAGCCAAACAGCTGAAGCAGGACGGTGTAGAGAAGGTCAGCTGCATTAAGAGTGTCTCGCCTGTTGCAGAGCCCGCATGGGAGAAGCAGATGAGACGCTGAGGCTAACAGAGAAGCAGCACCGGGGATTGTCATCTGTTTTTTAAAGACTGCTTCTTGTTGACGTTTTAACGTCGTGTTAAAGGATTGTTATTCTTGTGTATTTTAAACCTCCACTTCACAACTGTTTTAAGGATTATTTATTAAAAAGATTTATTGAATGCTCTACTGCACTTTGGACACCTGTTTTGATTCTTTTAATAATCAGTTATATTATTTACCAGTGTTATATATTAAAGGTAGACTACAGTATATATTATTTATCAGTGTTATTTGTTAGGAAAATTGATTTTTATGTTAATATTTTTGGGGTGCGGAACGGATTAACTGGATTTCCATTATTTTCAATGGGGAAGTTTGTTCTAGATACGAGAAATTCGCTATACAAGCTCAGTGCTGGAACGAATTAAACTTGTATCTAGAGGTTCCCCTGTACAAAGTCAAGTAGTTGAAGCAAAAACCTTGACCTGGATGAGTTATTGAAACATCTTAGTTATTAGTTAAACAAACAAGCTTTACGGACTCTATGGTCTCTTCTCATTTGTACAGATTAGTGTGCATATGCAGTCATTGCAAAGAAGTTACAATGCATGAAGCAAATGATTCACCAAGCACCAGAAAAACTCGAGCTAAGGATTCCATCAGACCTTACCAAATAGTTGACTTAATTTGTGTCAACTGATAATTGCCATAGGTTGTTTCAAACATAAATGCACACTTGATACTTAGTAGTTCACCCTAATCTGGATCGGTTCACACAACACTATACAAGTAGCTGAAGGCTTACATTGATATTACCGGTAATAAAATACAGTTAAAATTTCAGGTACAGCTGGCATTTGGCTCTTGAAAACTTTTACTCTCCAAATTAAATGCTAAGGCATTTTATCTCCCACAGAGCTGTCTCAGGCAACAAACATAGCACAGACAGCAAGCATGATTATTATTTATTGCCTTCACCCAAATTAAATCGAAAAATAAATACATTTACTGTACGGATTTGAACTTTCATCTGCTCACTTGCACAAAGGGAGTTTTCTTAATAAATGCGGTTTAGTGGTCTGCTTCTGTTCCTAATGATTCCCTGGCCACTGCCATGTTAACAAGAATTGTCTAAATATGGTCAGAGGAGAAGGGAACAGGACTGGTCAACACAGACTTAATACAAGTCAGGAACAAGAATCTTTATCATATATCTATACATACAGTGCCTTGGTGTTTATTTTTCCCCCAAACATTTACCTTCTTGTAGGTAATATCACAAAGATTACAAAATTGAACTTTCCATAGTAACTTTCTCACACACATATACCAACATATATTATATAGGTGTTATTTTAGAGCCTTCTAATCTAATTTATAAAGCATAAATAAATTCAAGCCTCATTTCTATCTTCCTGAAATTGTCTTTGTATCAAAGATTAACTTGGAAAGGATTAGGAAAATGCAATTTTCATATCCTGAAAATAAAAGAAAAATCACCACTGCAAATTGAAAGTTTTATGTATTCTTGGCTTCCCACATTAGTCCCACAGCAAAGATTCTTTAAGCTTTGCTGCCACAGAGTTAATGAATCTATATGCACTCACAATCATACAGTACAGTGTAGACCTACTAACATGGAAGGGTCAAGATACAAAGCTCAAAAACATTTAATAAACAAAATGAAAATGCATATTTGAGCTAAATTAATTTATGAACACTTAACTCTTCAACTGCAGATAGGGAAAGCAAAATAAAAGGGCTAAAGCTGAATCCACAGCTTCCAATAGTACATGTTCATCCTTCATGCACCACAGACTCAAAAACCCAATTTTCAGGGACAATTCCTATCCCAAAGCTACACATTTGAACTGCAGCAAATTCATTTACCTATTCACCTTGGAGGGCTGCTTTATATAGGAGTAACAGCATGCACTTACTGGTAACATGGACAGGTAAGTATTTAAAAGCATAGTCCATATGTAAGAAACACTTTAAGTGATCTCACATGTTGATTACTTTAATTTTTTTTCAAAATAAAGATAAACTTCTACACTTAAATATGTGTGTTGATTTATCTTATTTTTCTCTGCAAACACACAAATTACCTGTACTTGTATATGTATAAACATTCCTATGTTAGTAGAATTATAACATCAGACTTGGAGACAGCACCAGTCATATCACTTGTCGACATGGCATGTGATGATAGATAGAGTTGTGGTTTGTACTACCATAAAATATACCACAATTTACACATCACCATATTTTAACAAAGCACAACAGGTTAGCTGGGAGCACTATACAAATTTAATTTAGATTCTTCAATGGGTGTTGTGTAATCTTTACAACTTAACTGAATGAAAGTCTACTGTCAGTAAGTTTTGTTGAATACTTTGTTTTGTGTACTACTCCATTTAATTGTTAAAATGCTGGAATATCATATTCTTACAAGCACAACTCTGATTCATTACTTATAATACTTTCTATAATTCAATGGGGCTGATGTACAGTTTAATCGCCTATAATTACAGGAATCCATTTTGTCACGTTTGCAGGTGTCAATTTACCTGGAAATATGGTTAATAAAGAATTATATACAACTTGTGCAATTGCTTTTAATAACGCTGGTAAAATCCCACACTGAGGACATAAAGCACATTTGGCTAACTTATCTATTTTGAAATGTTTAAACACATTATTGTTTTATTTCATCTTGAGGTGATCTATTATTTTTTTCTTTTAAAATACAAAGGGGCTTCGCTCACCAACCCCCGTGTTTGGTTTTCCGGATACACACTTCTAAGATTTTTTTTTTACAAGGTTACAAGGTTTATATTTTCCCATTCAGTGTTTTGCCATGAATTCCATTTCACTTTCCTCTCCTTTATTTACAAGGGAGGCTCCCCAATCGATATTTAAAATCCCCCAAGATCACCACATCTTCTTTATCATGCAAATGCATTATTTGGTTAAATAATATACTGTTACCTGAAATAAAACAATTTAGTGCCCTATAGTAAACTCCAGTCACTAAATGTCTTCCTTACTAACTTAACTCAGATGAGACACATAATCTCTCCAAAATGTCCTGGGTCTGCCTCGAGGTCCCTACCCAGTTGGGCTTGTCAAAAACACCTCCACAGTGAGTCATCCAGGAGGTTTTCTAATCAGAAACTGGTACCACCTCAGCAGGCAGCAGCTCTACTTTGAGCTCCTCCTGAATGTCTGTGCTTCTCACCCTATCTCTAAGGCTGAGCCCAGACACCCTGCGAAGGAAGCACATTTCTGCAACTTGCATCTGAGATCTAGCTCTTTCAGTCACTATCTAAAGCTTGTGACCAAAAGTGAAGACAGTGACGTAGATTGACCAGTTACCTGAGAGTTTTGTCTTTTGACTCAGCTCTCCCTTCACTACACCTGACCGGTACAACATCTGCATTACTGTAGATGCTGCTCGAATTCATCTGACAATATCCCACTTCCTTCTTTCCTCATTTGTTAGCAAGACCCTGAAATACTTAAACTCCTCCACTTAAGTCAGCTCTTCATCCTCAACCTGGAGAGGGAATGCCACCCTTTTCTGGATGAAAACTGTGACTTCAAACTGAACTGGATACCCTCCACTCCTTGGCTGCACCTAGAAATTCTGTCCATAAAAATTATAAACAGAATCGGTGACAGAGGGTAGCCCTAACAATAAGTATGTCTTGATCCCAGCAATGTGAAACAAGCCTCTGCTCCAGTTGTACAGGAACTGAACAGCAGCAGCAGGCTCAACACACCATACTTCCAAAGCGCACCCCCCCAAAGGATACCTTGACGAACACAGTCATATGCCTTTGCCAAATCCACAAAACACATAGACTGGTTGGGCATAATCCCATGAACTCTACATAATCATTCTAAGGGTAGAACCTGGTTCAGTGTTCTGCAACCAGGATGAAATCATCCCACAACTGAGATTCAATGAACAGCTGGATCCCCTTTTCCAGAACCCTGGCACATGCCTTTCAAAGGAGGCATGGGAGTGTGATCCCCTTAAAGCTGGAACACACCTTCCAGTGACCTTTTTTAAAGATGGGGACCACCAACACAGTTTGCCAATCCAGTGGCACTGTCCCTGACTTCCACGCAGTGATGAGTGTCAGCCATGACAGCCCAACAACATTCAGAGCCTTCAGGAACTCAGGGTGAATATCATCTAACCCCAAATCCCTGCTACCAAAATGATTTTTTTTTTTTTTTAAACTACCACAGCAACCTCGAGGAGGTCCCCAAAATGCTCAAGCATGGATGAAGAACTGCTTGCCCCAATCACTACAAGGTAAACCAACAGTCAATTTCCATGGTCTCACCAAACTCCTCCTACATCTGAAATTTTACTTCCACAACAGTCATTACCACACTTTGCACGGCTTGTCAGTACATGTCAGCTGACTCCATTGTTCTACAAGTTAAGCAAGTTTAAAAGGTCATCTGCTGCCTCCTGATGACAACCTTTACTGCTGGCGTCCACCTCTGGGTTCGGGGTTGCCATCGTGACAGGTACTAATGCCCTTATGGCTGATACTCTGCGCAGCCACCTCAGCAATGGATGCACATAACATGCCCATTCCGGTCAATGTCCCCATCCTGCCTTGGAATGCAAGAAAATTTGTACAGAGATGTGCGATAAAGAACTCTTTCAGAATTAGTAGTAGTTAAGGCAGCTTGTTTCCTTTTTTTTTGAAGATTATGCAGCTACTTAAATACTTTCCTAGTGTTTTAGTGCTAACTACACCCATTAAGCAGGCAGCTCCACTGGACTGCTACAGCAGAAAAACACAGCTATAAACACACCTTTAAGGCTATATCCACACTATTACATTTTCATTTAAAATGATGTTTTTCCAACAAAAAAAAAAAAAGATCTGTCTACACTAGCATTTTTAAATCATTTACGAAAGCATCTCCATCCACACTACCATGACTGAAAACAAATATGATGTTGATATTTGCCTACACAGCCCACGCACACTTCAGTGGAAAAATCCATAAAGAGTATTGTTAGCCACAGGATTTACCGTAATCTGAAAACTGTAGTGACCAGTGTATTACTTGGATTTTATGCATATATGCAGCATTCAAACTGTACAAAGTGAAATTTAGATGCATATAGATCAGAAATACAATAAGCACAAACAATGGAACGCAACTCTCTATGTTCGCAATTAGTCGATGTTTTTAAAAGGTTACATTTTCATACATCCACATTACAAAGGCAAGTTGCTGTTTTCAGAAGTATATGGCTCTGGAGAGAGTTTTCAAAAGTCTGCATTTTCAGGTGTTAAGAACACTGGAGTAGTGGGAACAAAAGGTCTGAATTTTTACATGAAAACATTACATCTTGCCTGAAGAAGGGGCCTGAGTTGCCACGAAAGCTTGCATATTGTAATCTTTTTAGTTAGCCAATAAAAGGTGTCATTTTGCTTGGCTTTTCTCTACATTCATAATGGCTAACACGGTACAACACCCTAGTGCTACATGAAAACATGGTAGTGTCGAAGTAGCCTAAACTAATCTCACACTGACAGTAATTAAGCAGCAGCGTTTAAATGCAACTTGGGACAGCAACTGAAACTGAAGCTTATTGCTAAAAGTATTTAGTATGCTTAAGAATGGGTGACAAGTTTTTTACTTTATTTATTACAAAAAAATACTAATTATTCAAAGAAATAGTAAAGTATAAAAATACAGGATACGCAGTACAAAGTGGGTACATGATTAAAGTAAAGAAGAGCAAAATCCCACTGTGGTATAAATTTAGAACAAACAGACATCATAGAAAATAAGCTAGCATATTTTCATCACCGGATTACAAATTTCTTCCTTGGTAACAAAACCACTACTTACTTGCCTACTGTAATATGAAAATTCCCAGCAACTTTGTTCACATAAAGATGGCCATGTATTCTGCAGGCATCTGAAGGCTGTAATGGACTGTCCTCTCTAAAAGGACAAAAATAAAATAGGAGACGGTAATTGATCAACAGTTTGTTACATTAGATAAGAAAGTCACAGATAAAGCATGCTTTAATACTACTAACAGTAATATTTAAATGGAATTATTCTAAAATAATTAATATCTCTCTATTATAAAATAAAATCTCGAGATAAGACTTTTTCCAAGAAATTTTTTCAAGTCCCACAAGACAAGACTTTTGCCAAGAGATTTTGTTAAGTCCCACCCTCCTCTCAACCATTTACAACCATGCCCAGTGTCTACTCAGCTCTCAATTCGTGTCAATGCTTTTGTCAGACATAGTTCCTGCACTCTCGGCTCTTATAAATTTTTACGTTTTCCTCAATTAAGTCCTCAATAAAAGAAGACTTATGTCAAAATCTTATTGATGAATTTCATCCCGAAGGGTTATCAACAGAAGACACGGGCAATCCTAGCACCGAGAAATGATGAAGTCAAACGGATTAACGTGAAAATTGTCGATTGTTTACACGGCAATGACGTAAAATTTTTGAGAAAAAAGTAATCCTAAGGAGGTTAATTATTTATTAATAAGAAAGCATCTACAATGTCTTTCTTTTTCATTAAAATGTAAATTAACCAAAATTTTGACTATAAACAAAAAGATTTTTAGCATATGTAATAATTACTAGAGGTAGGCAATACGGCCTCAAAATTTTATCACAATTTTTACAATAACAGTATTAATTATAGCATGAAAAAATAAATAATAAATGAACAATTACTGTAAATGAAGTAGAATAAACCTATCAAAAAAACCACTAACTTAAAGTCTGGTGGTAATGTTGAGCGTGTTCATGCGGTTTAAATAAATTCCTTAATAATCACAGATTCACAGATTAATCACAGTACTGTTCAGTTTTGCTCACTTTCAGTGAATGTTGACAACATGGCTGTTTTGTTCTTGTCTGTAAAATTACACATTCATTTGGGCATCTTTTTATGTATAAGCAGGTGTTCAATTGTAACATGACTTCTCTCTGTCCTACTTGCTGTTAGAGACAAAAATGTTCAAATACTATGGACAGGCTAGAAAAGTGTCTAGTTTTAAAATATTAAATGGATAAAAAATTCATAAAAACAGGCATAATGTCAAACCTTCAGGAAACTAAAAAAGCAGTAATAAAACAAAACAGATTGAATTTCATAAAGGATATAAAGCACAATTCAGGAGGAAAGGTTGTACAGAAGATGTAATGTCTTTTTTTTATTTTATTGATTTTATTGAGATCACACAACATTCCATACAAATAAATAAATTTTTACAAAAAACAGGATTGAAAACAAATCAACCCCCACCCCTGAAGATGTAATCTCAAGTGTGCACAGCAATCCAATCACATTTTAACATTACATATTGACAGCAAATAACATGCTGACCTTCGAGTAGAAAACACTTGCATAGTTCATTGCATGTCACTCGTGATGGGCAACAGCACAGCTTCTGTTGTTTCTGTTATTAAACCTTAGGATCATCCTTGCTTGACTTGTCAAGTCTGGCATATTATAAATGCGCTACAAGTGCAGATTTAACTGGGAGAAACCCAAGGCATTAATTTAGAGGCAATAATGCATCCTTAACAAGTAAGTGGTTTGAAAAATGCTGGACAAATTTAAACCATGGTATAAATGATATTTCTTGGCACAGAATGTATTTGGAACAAAGTTGGGAGATTATGTGAAAGTGAAGCTGTCAGGGCCAGGCTAGCTGCCAAAGCTCAGAGTACATATTATATTGGAAGGAAAAGTCCTTCATATTTTCTTTAAGGCACTAATAATGAACTAATAATGAGCTTTCAGATTGTATATTCCATTCACAATAAGGACAAAAGGATCTTTTGATTCACTACATCCATTGTGTAATTTTCATAAACTTAAGCAGCAATTTAGCAACATGCTTCAAAAGCATGCCTAATAGTGTGCCCTCACAGGCAGCATACAGACACTATACATGCAACCATTTGCTTTGTGCAATTTATTCCTCAATCAATTAAAGACATACATGTTGTTCTGTTGTGCAAAGAAATACTTTTGAAAAGTGACTGAAAAAAATGGGTAGTGCTTAAGGTCTTTAAGAACTCTTAACAGGAGAGTATAGCAATGCTTTTGATGACATTAGACAGCTATGCCCTCTAAAACATTCTTCTCTTTGGTTAAGCTAATGATTTAAGTACAATTTAAGAAGCAGCTTTAAGAACTTTTTAATGTTACACTAAGATGGGGGGAATAGGGTGTATTCAACAAAGAACTGGACTGATTGCCTCACTGTTATTATGAGACAGATTCTACTCATACTTGTTTATATGTGCTTCATAGGCTTTTAAATATGGGGTTGTAAACTCTCAAGTATATTTGGTAAGCCTGGTACCAACACAATGCCCTGACTATTTGCTCTAACACATCCACTCTTCAAACATTTCACACATTCTTGTCAATATTTGTTAAATTAGGTAATATGCATAGAACAAAGAAGACAGCAATATTAAGAAAATTTTCAATTGGACATTTTCCGTTACATTGCGGCATGGAATTTTGCACACAAACCAATAAATCTGAAAATGCCCAGTGGAGGGTAAGCGACCAGATGGTCTAGGTTATTCTGACTTTTATGATGCAGAAACGGATTATCATCAGACCTACTATTTGATTTGCTTGTTTCTGTCTTCTGACCATGGCCCTCCAGAGGTTTATTTTTCTGCTATGGCCATTGTAGGAGTTTATTTTCCTCTACTCTGTGCCAGCTGGTCAAAAATTCACATTCAGGAATCAAGAAATTCATCTACATCCTAAATCAACTGAAACTTGCTTTTTCATTAACTTTAATAACATCAAACTGTTTCCATTAAATGGGTCGCTTAGGTAAAATGCAGATAAATACTATATTAAATAGTATCTAATAAATAAATAAATAAATATTTATTAGATCTGGTTGATCTATTGTCAACCTTAATGTATAAATGTTTTAAATAGAAAACCTTTTTCTGATAAGAGTGAAGTTTTTTTTTTGCACTTTAGTGGTTAACTTTTGCTTAAAAATACCTGGTTGGTTTTGAATTTAGTGTACTTATATTTATTAGAAATTACCATAGTATTAATTAATGATAATGATCCAAGTAAATGTAGTATATCTTTGTTTTTGTTAATTAGTCTGTGGAAAGCAGCTTGTGTTGCATGTAAATGTATGATAAGGTGCTATATAAAGTTATTATTATAAGAGCAGGGGCTTATTGTCTAAAATCTGGACAATACAACAGTCTTATTATAGGCAAGCTTGTTGACATTTTATTTTTATAATTTTAGTCTTACCGAGGTGGCAAAGCTGTTGACAATCCCATAAAGGCTGTTTTGAATAAGACATCCTGGAGAGAGTGTTCTTCTTGTAATTTGCTTTGAATAAGATGAAGAGTTCTAAAAAATGAAAAGCAACTCTTGAAAATCATACTTTGAACAACTTACATTTTATAACAACTGTGACTAACCTTTAGAATAACAAAGCCATCCAGTCCAGTATTAAAATATTAAATGGATAAAATTTTCTTTGTTAATGATCAAGTCCACAAGCCTTTGTCACTCAGAACTATTCAAAAGATGGGGGTAAAGTGTATATTATCATTCCTGCCAACTACAGGTGTCAAATTACTAAGAATTTAAGATTCAAAATTTCACATTAAAAGTAAGTATATATTTGATTATATTTAAGTAGAAGTTAAAAATTCTGGGTAATAAGTGCACATTTTACCATGTGTGTTGCTTTTTTATAATAATATTTTACTTATTTTGCTCATAGGGCTTATGACTCTCAGACAGTTGCAGAAAAGAAGTGGTTGAAAGCCCCAAACTTGAATTGAATGTCACACTTAAAAATATAGCCATTTACAAAAATAAGATGGTCTGTGCACAAAAAAATGACATAATCAAAGAAAAAGCAGAATGGGACATAGTTGCCACTGTCTTCCTATACCTGCAATGCACACAAGAAAACTAGACAAAAATAGTTTGCCATTGAAACACAGTCAATCAGTTCTGTGTTTCCAAAAGCAGAATTGACCCTTCATAGATCACACACTGCTGTGGTTCTGGAGCAGTCGGTCAAGAAATAACATACAGAACTAAATTCAGTTTCTATTTTCTTTTACATTCAAAGAAAAAAAAAATCAATACTGGCGAGTTTTCTTTCATTATACTTTATTGTTTCAGGCAAAATGTCACAAGTAAGCAACAAAATAAAGGTACAGACTGCATGGGAAACTAAATATTGACTGAGGTAGCTAAAAAGTGTTGCACACATCAAAAAATTGATTTTTGCCTAGTTTTATTGGTTCCAGTAGAATATATACTCTAATGAAGGCTACTGTAGGTAACCTGCAATTAAACAACTACAGCAACATACAAGGTCTGCACTTTGAGGAGTGCGAGTCAGATGTAAGGAAATGCGCGCTTTCACTGTGACATCTGCTGTTTAGCAGCTGGGCCATGGGTAGAACCTGCAACATGCTGCTTAAGGTGAGATTCTTCTGTGGGCGACAGAAAAAGCTCCATGCCTAAAGTATTCATCACCATGGATAGGGCTGACCCACTGAAATTCTGTCTCACCCACAGACTTATACCTTGACAGCCTCTTACGTTTCAATGGTGAACTTTCATTAGCAGACATCACTAGATTTATCATCTTGTTCTAGATGTTCTGCCTCTATACTGTACAATGTGACTTTTTTTTTCTCCTGTCAATATATGAATGCAGCACAATGCCATGGATAATGAAGCATGCACTGCTAGTCCATCTGCAACGTTAGTGCAACAAGAAAATAGAACTCATTCACTCCACTTGTATAACTGGTTTGATTTTAATTGTTCTTATGTTATTTTTCGCACTTTGAATAGCTAGTGTCTATATGAGATGATGTGTATGAAAATACAGGTCAAATCAAGTCCCTTACTGATTCAATACAGTACACTATATTTTATGTTCCAATACAGGACAATTCAGTAGAACTGCCACTCATCCCTTGTAATACGGGTGTGTGTGGTTGAAGTTTGTGATCAAGAAACAACAAAGGAAACAATCGCTATTAATAGACCTGGACTCATTTGGTGCTGTTTAAGTGTGAAGCATGGTCAGATTGACCAGATTAAATTAAGGCATTTAGGAGATAAATTAAAATATGTACTCACAGAAATTTTTAACACATTATTCGCACATGTTAACATTCATTACACAGCTCCAATTACTTTAACAGAATTACAAATTAGATGAGCAGTAATTTCCTAACTAACTAAACAAAGAAAAAAACAAACTCTACTTTCTGGCTTTGGTTAAATAAACATATAAAAATACGGATCCTAGGGGAACACTTTGCCTAGCAGGTCAAGTCATAAGAATAGAATCGAGGTGTCATTATGGATTCAGAGTTACAGTATATTTTACATTATATATGAGGTGTGACAATTTAATTCTTGGAATAAACCTGTTGAAAAAATGTCTGCACATTAGCAGCTACTATCACCTCAAAATTATCTCCTTCCAAAGCTATAGCTTTAGTTTGATGGCATCGTCATTGCTGGAAACATATCTGGAACTGTTTCAGCAATATCCTGAAGTTCCTTTGTCAAATTATGCTGAATATTAGAAATGTCTGAAAATCTTTGTCCTTTCATAGCAATTTTTATTTTTGGGAATAACCAGAAATCACAAGGGGCTACGTCAGTTAAAAAGGGTGGATGATACAATACAGTATTAATTTCTTAGCATTGTCATGATGGATGATCCACTTCTAGCTTCATCGTTGACATCTTCTTGCCTCTTTCTGAACCTCTCATCCCACTCAAAGACACTTGGCTTTTTCATAGCATCCTCACCATACACCACTTTCAACAGTTGCAATGTTTCAGTAGCACAGGCAACACTACACAGCCATTCCAAGAATTAAATTGTCACACCTCAAATAAAACAAATTTTTTTCATTCAAGAAAACAGTAGGCGCATCTTCACTTAAGGTCTACAGAACAGTGGCCCTTACATTCCACATCATGAAAACCTTCGAGAGGCTGATTCTGGACTATATGAGTCTGCTTGCGAAAGACCACTTAGACCCACTATAGTTTTCTTACCAGGCAAAGACTGGAGTGGAAGATGCCATTATCTATTTTCTCCACAAGGCTGACTGCTTTCTAGGCAAAGCTGGCAGCACTGTGAGGATTGTGAATTTTTGATTTCTTAAGTGCATTCAATATCATCTAGCCATCCCTGTCAAGGGGTAATGTCAGGGATATGCAAGGAGGATGAACCTGCAGTGGTGAGGCTCAAGCAATGTGTCTCTGATGTGGGGCAATAAACATAATATCAGGTCATGTCACCTGCAGAAAATTTCTGATGATTCTGCACAAGTATTGATAAGGGGGAGGTGAGACGGAATGGGGTGTATTAATGGGGGGGGGGGGGAGGCAGAGTATAGTAAAGTGGAGAACTTTTGTTTCTTATTGCAAAGAGATCTGTCTGCATCTTAACTTCAGCAAAAACAAGGATGGTAACAAAGTGCCACTACGTCCAGTCACTACTCAGGGAGTGGATGTGGAGGTGGTGCACTGCTATAAGTAGCTGGGGGTGCACATCACTGATAGGCTGGAAAGCTTTCATGAATGATACAACACAGTATTCATTTCTTAGCCAAAATTTTGTGAAAACCGAGTGCACCATTGCTTGAAGCATTGTCATAATGAATGATTCACTTCTGGCATCATCCATTTTGACATCTTGCCCCTCTCTGAACCTCTCATCCCACTCAATGTGCTCTGTAACCCAGATAACGGAGTATAAGACAGGGTTAATTTTTAAAATTTTGTTAACATTTTTTTTTGTAAATAAATATGACTAACATTGTTGGCTAACAATCTACTGTATATAATTTTTAAAGTAGCTGTTCTGTTATCCATCTTTTCTCTCATCTGTCACGCCCACAGTCCCAACCTCAGACGGATAATCAAAGTTTTACTGTACTCCTAATGGTTTACAAAGCCCTCAACAATCTTGCATGTCACTATAATTTGGAATGGCTGTTCCCATACATCCCTAGTTAAAATATCAAATCTTTGAACACTGGAATGATCAAATTTTCAAGAATGATGCACAAAATAACTGGTGGATGGCTTTTGTTTTTATGCACCAAAAATCTACAATAACCTGGAATACCTTTGGTAAAGATATGAATGCCTAGTACTGCTTTTTTTCTAGGTCTATTAGCACAATTAAAATCGCAGAATGACCAAATGGGGAATGTATGGTCATTTAGTCTTGGAACCCCTGGAGGTTTGTTTTTTCTAGTATTCTAACCAGCTGGAATATTTCATTTCACCTCATCCCTCGCTGTCTGACCACGGCATATTTTAAAGAAAAGAGCAAATGCTGTTTAAAACATTAAAAAGTTGAGATTTGTATAAGTTGACTAATATTCAAACACAAGCTTTTATTTTACTCAAAGTATACTATGTTGGGTAAAGAGTGACCAGGAAATATACACCTTAAAAGGTTCTGTACAGGTTTCCATTGTAGCTCAGTAACAGCTCTAAAAAAAAGTACTAGATCTAAGGAGCTATAGATCAAAGTATATGCTGACAATCTATGTGTTGCAACAATATACTTTACACCATTTACAGTGCTTACTGGTAAAAACTGCTGTGTGTTGCAGTGTTTTATACAATCATACAGTCCATTGCATAACCTTAATCAATCAATATTACTCAAAGAACAAATGGTGGTAAAAATGACAGTACATTAACTATAAATAAAAAGTGCACAAATTGAACTTAGCACTTCGGCATTAATATTGATATCTATTTGTACATCTATTTGCCAACTGTTAATAATATACTTTAAAGTCTCACTGTAATATTTGTAATTCTTAAGTTTAAATGAAAACAAACAAACCAAAATATTTTAATGCAAGTGACTAAAGACTAAAAGGAGAAATGTCTGGTTTAAAAGTTACCAGAACAAGTACACTGTACCTCAAAGTATTTTCCTTAAATGTCCTTAAAAGTTTAAAACTGATAAAAAAAACATTTTTGTGGGCACTTCTTGTCATATTATTACTTAGTATTGCTAATATTATCAACATCCAGTAAGGAGAACAGTTTCCACATTGATGGCTTTAATAATGCACAATCAAGTACTTTATTGCTTCCATTTTGAAGTCCAGCAGTCCTGCCTGTATTCTTATACACTACTCATTTCAGTTTTCATTTAAAAATAAAAATCACCAAAAATAAGCAGCAAAAATGTGTATAGCATGGGGGAACAATTTGCAACACAATTCAATATATCTGTTTGCTTTTGAAAGTTCTTTTGAGATAACTGTGTTTTTTAAAGCTTTAAGTATGCATTAAAAGTATTCACTTAATGCAAGAGGAAACAAACTCCTCCCCCCCCCAAAAAACTTATGGTATGGCCGCCTGTGAATTCAATTAATATTTTAATAATATAACTTCTTACCTTTGCCAGATCTTTTGCTGAGGTGAAAGATCAAAGATCACCTGCCATTAAAATAAAAAAAATGAATAAAAAGGTTGTTAGATAATAAACAATTGACCCTAAAATTTAAAACTGCCAGTACCTCTAATATTCTATCATCTATTCCCTGTATCTGCTTTGTCCACTAAAATTTCATAGTCAGCCAAAATGGAACTAACCCTGGATAGAAGCATGTATTCCAATGGTTATATTAATGGAGCAGACTTAAGCCGATGTCACGTTACATGACATTCACTCGGAGGAGATGTCAAACTTGATTACCAGAGTTGCTGATTTTAAATCGTGTCAACTTGATGATTTAAATGACTAGAAATCATCAGGAATGTCAAATTATCCAACTGCATGAGGACTTTGAATTTTGAAATTTGTATGTGAATTTCCCCTTGGGATTAATAAAGTATCTATCCATCTATCTATCTGTCCAGCACAGGTTAACACTTACAAGGAATCCTGTACTCATCCCTTTAATTAACAGCCGCAATCTTGGGCCTTCTTTTTCTATTCTGTCATTTTACATAAAAGATGGCACAGACAGACAAGTCCTTCCTCTGTTTACATGGTCCAAAACACTTGTGTTCCTTATTCCTTACTGCAGCATTGTATGCAATGTACTTCAAGATGAGCCTTCATTTGTTGTCATCTGTCATAAACAATAAGCCTGTTTCTATGACTTGAGGCAAAACCAAACCTGTTTGATTTTGCTGGGGTGAGTCAGGGGCTAACTTGAGTTATTGGGTATGTCACACTACGAGACTGGAGGTCACAGAAGCATGGCACAATTGCTCCCTACAGGCTACAATTATATAAATGAACTCTATAACTAAAAAAAGTCATGCAGTGTGACATGGTCCTAACTTTTTTGTAGAATGTGATGTAAGGTGAGAGTGGGTTCATTTACATATTTGTAGAATGAAGATTTAAAACCTCCAAAAAAGGAAAATCGGATATCAGTGTTTTATATTGTTATTAGGAAACCAGCTGATGTTTGCCTGTTGCTGTAAACATTTTAAAGTCTTAGCATATTATAGCCATACTTATGCAACATTGTCAAATAAGCAGAATTAACTCACAATAAACTCAAAAGTAGCAAGTGCAAATTTAAAAAAATACATTTATCAGGACATTTGACCAGATGTTGCAGTGGCATTTATTTTACTAATGTACAATAACATTTAATTGACACTTTGAAGCATGCATTCCAGTAGGAGTACAACAGGTATTTTGCAGCACAATACATAATTATAGTGCTACAGCCAGAAAGAAAGCAAGACTAAAGTTGATTCTTTGTTTAAGCAGGTGGGAGAAAGATGAAACCTTTACAACCTAGGTGAAAACCAGATTTAAAAAAAAAAAAAAAAAAAAAAAAACCAACTCAGTCTCATTCAGCCATCAACATGACATGGTACACTAACATTTGGCAATAACAAGCCTTTTAAAATCATCAATTAACCCAATATGCATGTCGCTTGAGAGTGGGGGAATCTGAAATAGCCAGAGAAAATTAACATAATCACAGCAAGCGCAATAAAACTTCTCAGGATCAATGGTTTGAATGGAGCCGTTAGGCGGCAGCAGCACTGACACCACCACTATATCTGACATGTAACACACAAATATAACACTGCATAATTGAAGAATTAATTCTGAAAGGTAAGCATTCACTTCAATAAATGGACATGTCAAAAGTGATTACCAAAAAGTCTTTATGAGACTTATTTTAAAATACTTACAGGTTCATATTTTAAACCATCTGATGCTGAAACCATGGTTTCTGCTAAGTCTAAAACATCTGCTCCAACATCTTGAGGAAGGTGGAAGAGAAAAAATGATTAACAGTAATTCATTATGTAAGATATTTTGAAAAAATAAATTCATTTAATTACTTTTAAAGGGCAGAGATGACTGGACAGTACCAAAATGTTTGTGCAAATACAGTATGTTTTTAAAAACACCTTCTTTAAATAAAAAGACAATTGCTTCACTCTTTAAAATTCATTTCTTAATCCACCTATACATTTGTACAAAATGTTGTTTACTATTTCAAGTCATGGGGATGCAGCAAAAAGTACGACAGGGCATGCAAAATATTCAAAAATACAACAAGAAAAATTAGGGCCAACAATCAAGTGATAATTGAATTTCTAACAAAATTATCACACACCATAGGAATGTTAAGTTTACATGCAAAAACTTTGGGGGAAAAAAAATGAATTAGTTTAATACTTACATTGGCATCTCATTGCAACTGTAATGTCAATATTTATTCTCAATTTACTAAAAGAAAAATGATGGTATTAATTATAAAAAAAGTTAAGTGTAATTTATAAAACATTATCAGAATATAATTAAAAAATAATTTTGTGCATCAGTGAAGACACCTGACAGAAAACATCACTAAGAATAAAAAAAATACTTAGAAAATGCTTACATTTTAAATCTGTTTTAAGAAGATATATACAACTTACAGAGAATCACGTATGTTTGCCTCCCAACAGACACAGATTTTCTGTTACAGAAAGTTAAACAAGAACCTTAATCCATAGTTTAAACTACAGCTTTTAATATTTATAGACAAAGCAGCAGGTAATGTGTCAAGTAAACTTAAGTGTACATGGACAAGGTGTATTCAATACCTATTAAACTTCAATATTCTATGTTGTTTTAGTTTATTATATCTTCAACACATTGTCCACCCCGATCTGTAATGATCAGCTGTTATTTGCTTCCTTCAACTTACATCACTAAAGTCTCAGTTCCTGAGATATACTACCAGTACTACTAAAGATAAAAAAGTCTGAATTGTAGAAACTTCTGACCAACTTACAGATAGCTCTTCTATATGAATCTCTAACAAACACCACATTTGCAACTTGGGATGTTCCTCTAATGAGATTTCAATTCTTATGGATGGCACATGGCTAGAAACCAACATTTAGTGCAATTGATGACCACCACTTTATTTCTAAGACGATAAAGTAATTTATGAGTGCCAAACAAACCTATGTTTATATTCATAAAAGCACAACTTGCAGAAATCCAAAACTAATCAAGAGACACAAAAGAAACATTATAAGCTGCATGTCATTTTAATTGTTTTTCAGTTATACTGCAAGACATTCTTGATGCAATGGAGCCAGATTACACCTAACATTGTGTATGCAACTATTATATTACACATCCTAGGCTCTCTTTGATTTCTTTATTGTAAATATTCATCAATTTTTGGTGGCAGCCCAAAACACTATTTATGTTTAATTTCATTATATTTATAATACATCTTTGAAAACTTTTTTTTAACACACAAAAAAAACCCAAAAAACACACTACTGGTGGGTGGAGGGCTTACATAACAGAATGGAGAACAAGGTGCTAAATTAGTGGCTTGGATAAAAGATTGTTCCAAATCACTGTGTAAATAATTAAGGAAGTGAATGTAAATTTTAAAACATCCACTGCCCTCTTGATGAACAGAATAATGTCCTAAAGTATATTTTGACCAGAACCTGAAAAGCATTGTTAAACAAACATTCCATAAGGCATTAGTCATGTCTTATCAGAATGCGGTGACTATAGTGTTTTTCCTATATCAGTTTCTACGGACAGAAGCCTCCAAGGAATTTTCTTAGTCCACTAAAACATCAAACATATTCAGGAATATGTTCCTGCATCCACTGGTGAAACAAACAGCCTTTATTTGATGTCTGCTGAATTACAAAATAAGCAAAATGTAATCTCACTTTACATAAACAATAAATTCTTAGACACTGCTTATAGTGGAAAATCATGTACACAGGAGTGACCCTACACAGCCCCTTAACACTGCCCTAAACAGCAGCAAACTATGTTTTGATAATATCCTTAAAAATGCAAAGTATAGCTTCAAATAAAGTATATCAATGGTTTTAAATTCAATAAGGTTATTTGGCTCCTACTCCATGCACAAAGCAACAAGCAGAGACAGACACAGCACTTTGTGCAAGCTCCATACAGCAATAGTTGGGTCACAGTTTGTCGGGTGAAATCTTCATATGAGAAGATACATATCATGTGGAAGATGGAGAAATAGTGTGAGAAGGGCACTTTTAGCTTCTTGTCTTGCTACAATGTACTATTATGAATAAGATGCAGCATGAAAAGTCATACACCTGCTTCATTCTTGCACCATAACATGCCATACTGAGAGCAAGACAGAGTAATGCGGTGTTCTATTTGAAGAGAGAAGTTGGAACTTCTGAGTATCTAGTCGGAATTTTCAGCTGGAATGCCCTCTTAAGTCGGCTTTCTAACTCAAAAACTCTGGGTTAGTCTGTTAAGCCCAAGTTTGTCCAAATTCAGATTATGACGTCAATCCAACATGATAACGTACTCTGCGAATTTTAGTGAAAGCTGTTTATTAGCACTTCTGTCTAGTTATGTCTCATTAAATCAGTCATACACCACCCTATCTAGCTTACATTGATGGACATGTTACTGTGGTGTTATTAACTGCTATTTATTGCGATAGAGCAAGCACAACAAAGGTTTTCCTGGAAACATCCATATTGATTTTCTTAATGTTTTACTTGAACGCAGTCAAATCGGATGTGACATCATTCCCAGCTCCAACATCTGACATAAATGGAATGTAGCATAAGAGTACGAAAAGCACTTCTAGCACTACGAATAGCCATGCTAATTTTAAATTTTGAAATCTTTTTCCAATCTTAGGTGAATTCAAATCTGAATAGGTTTAAATAGCAAAGGCTAAGGCTGACTCTGAGTTCACATTAAATTAAGTACTTTTTAAAGAACTTCGTATCAGCTCTACAATTTGCCCAAGGACAGCTGGGAGAACCCTAGACCAAGTGTATGAAGATTTGCTCATTTGTTCTTTGGAAAAAAGACCAAGATTTTTGTTTGTAGTATAATTGCTATACATTAGGTCTGATCCAAGCATAACTACAGATATCATCCTAACAGTGCCAAATCTAATGTCAACCATGGTGACAAAGAGGCATGAAAACAAGATTAAGATTATTTTTACAAATGTGTAACAGCCTAAAGCATACTACCAATGCCTTAATGGAGTATCAGAAGACAAATAAAATCTATATTTGACACAGGCTTATTTAATTCCTATAGGCTTTAAACTACCCTCAAATACTTCCCCATCTACTGTACCTTTGAAGGAGTCTAAGCAATTCTGTGAAGAATGGACAAAATGTGCAGCATCTATAGTGACATGCAAAACTTGGCACACCCTTGCTTAAAACGTCTGTTACTGTGACTTGATAAGTGAGCAGAAGATGAACTGATAACCAAAAGTCATAAAATTAAAGAGGACACGCTTCCTATCAACATTTTGTGCAAGATTAATGTAATGTTTTTGTTTTGAACAATTGTATAGTGAAGAACGGAAAGGAGAACCATGCAAAAGTTTGGAAACACCAAGATAGCTGACGTCTCAGATAACTTTTACTGAGGTTTCGGACCTTCATTAGCCCATTAGGACTATAGCATGTTCACAATCATCTTTAGGAAACTCCAGGTGATGCAAATTGCAAAGCTGTATAAATTATCTGACTCCTCAAACCTTGCCCCAACAATCAGCAGCCCAGGGCACCTGTAGGCAGCTGCCTATCCTTCTGAAAATAAAATAATTGATGATCAGAAAGCAGGTGAAAGTTACAACAAGATAGTAAAGCATTTTCAAGTAGCTGATTTCTCAGTCCGTAAAGTTATTAAGAAATGTCAGTTAACAGGAATGGCGAGGTCAAGTTGAGGTCTGGAGGACCAAGAAAACTCATCACCAAGAAATCTCATTGGACTGCTAGAAAGGCAAATAAAACCCCCGTTTGACTGAAAAAGATCTAAAGGAAGATTTAGCAGACTCTGGAGTAGTGGTGCCCTGTTCTATTGTGCAGTGACACCAGAACAAATTTGACCCTTATGGTAGAGTCAGCAGAAGAAAACCCTTCATGCGTCCAAGTCAAAAAATTCAGCGCCGGAAGTTTGCAAATGAACATCTAAACAAGCCTAATGCATTTTGGAAACAAGTCCTGTGGACTGATGAAGTCAAAACAGAAGTTTGTGGTTGCAATGTGCAAAGGTATGCTTGGAGAAAAAAGGGTGCCGAATTCCAGGAAAAGAACACCTCTCAAACTATTAAGCATGTGGGTGGACCGATCCGGCTTTGGGCTTGTGCTGCAGCCACTGGTTGAGGGAATGATGGATTCAAATAAATACCAGCAAATTCTGGAAGCAGACATCACAGCATCCGTAAAAAAGTTGAAGTTAAAAAGAGGATGGGTCCTACAACAAGGTAATGATCCGAAACACACTTCGAAATTTATAATGAATACCTCAAGTAGCGCAAGCTGATGGCTTTGCCATGGCCCTTACAGTCCCCTGATCTAAACATCATTGGAAATCTGTGGATAGGTCTCAAAAGAGCAGTGCATGCATGAGGGCCCAAGAATCTTGCAAAATTAGAACAAATGGGCAAAAATACCCTAAGTAAGAATTGAAAAAAACTCTTAGCTGGCTACAGAAAGCATTTACAAGCTGTAATAATTGCTAAGGGGGGGGTCTTTCTACAATAAGTACTGACCATGTCAACTACCCAAACTTTTGCTTCAGGCCCTTCTTTTTTGTATTTGATACCTGTAAATAATGGAAATAAAACTTAATCTTGCTTAAAATAATAAAGAAATGTGTCATCTTTAATTTGCCTTTTGGTGATCAGTTCATCTTCTGCTTACTTAAACCATTCTCAGTAACAGTCATTTTAAGCAAAGGTGCCCAAACATTTGCATGCCAATGTATGTACCAAGTTTGATGATCCTTCTCGTAAAAGACTCATGCAAACAACAGACAAAATTGTGAGATACACCTTTTTATTTTTTTTAATGTGTAATTTTTTTGCAATAACTATATTTCTATATACTACGTATACGAAAAAGTAACAATCCAACTCTCCTGCATAATGAAATGATGCATTTTACAAAAATATAGAACAGGAGTATACTATGATAAATTGGTCCCCAAAGAACACACACAATGTATGGCAAATAAAAAGTGAATGATTTCAATGTATTTAAGAAAAAATACAAATGTAGCAATGTTACTGGCAGCAAAAGGCACAAACAGAAATCGAATGAAATAAATTAGATCAAAGCAGACTGCAATCTCATGCTAAGTGTAGCCACTGTACTTTTATGAATCTGTCAAAATCCGAGAATGCAGTTAACAAAAAAGTCAGAGCTATGTAATAAATGCAAACTAATATTCTGCAAATAGCTAAACTTGTCAGCAGGATGACACAGTACTGCAGAATTCTGCAACATAAATAATTGTGTTTGGTTCAAATGATACAACACAAAGCATGGCATACTTAGCTGCAATAACAGTTTTGAAAATAAGAGGCCACTATAGGCAAAGAACTTGAAGCAATTTAAATGACAGTTTAAAAAAAAAAATTCTATTATGTCAAACTCACCTGGTGAAATCTTTATCCACTTCATATTCATAATTCATCCAAGTATCACGATACACCAAGAACTCTAGTAAGGCAAGCACTGCCATGCTTGCAAATGCCAGTAATGAAACTGGGGAAGAAAAATAAAACAAATACCAAGAATTGATTTCTTAAACTTTAAACTTTACTGTACAATCCACTTATATTTATTGACTGGTTTAATATTTTAAAACAATATGAATAATAAATGCACAGCTTAGTTGCCTTTACATTTCTACATCAAATGCACAGACAGATTAGGTCAGAATCAGTGCTGTGGCCTAGTGGCTAACCAGCTGGACTGAAGTCTAGAAAACTGCAAATGACTCATCATCATTTTTTTTTTTTTTTAAAACACGCTGGTTAATTTAGTGGTTAATTGCCAGATTTAGGTGCATTGTGAATTAGAACCTTTATCCAGGAAAGCTCAACCTGGCAAATTGCAAGATTAATAATAAAAATGAATTGCAGGAATCTACTATTCATCATATGTTGAATAAATCGTTAAAATTACTATTTTAAGTAGGCAAAACATAATTTTAGCCTTACACATTACACCTTGGCTCAAATTCAAGAATGGCAGTCACAAGGGAGCCTTGTAATGTCTGTAGTTTAGATTACAAATATTAAAAAATGGCTTTACAAGTGAAAGTTTGTTTCAACAGCAGCATATATTTGGAAGAACTAAAAATATAGTATCTTGAAGAACTCGAGAGTGATCTGGCAACCCAGTCCTACTAGATTTTCCCCCCCATATGGATACTCTTATTCTTAATTAACTGCTAAAATAAAGGCTGAATAAGACTGATACATGCATCAAAAAGTTTTTAACTGCTATTCACTGAGTTGTAAAGAAATTTAAAGCATAATTGTAAAATTCTGTAAATTTATATTGAACTTTTTACATTTCACACATTTAAAAACATACTTACTACTCACACTAGCTTAAGAAAATATTTATAATTTAACTCCATTCTGATTTAACCTGCATTACAGCCTCTTTACAGATCTAAGATCTGTGCCAAGATATCATTTAGTATCTTGTATGAATCTGAAAAAAAAAAAAGAAAACTAATTGCATTTCTGTAAATCATCTAAATAAATAAGAAATTTGTTCACCTTCTGCAGTCAGGTTAATGCTAACAAATACATAGGGAAATGACCATACACTTTTGAAAAACATCCTTCGTTCTCAAACAGCCACTAAAGGGTTTTGATGGAGACATGTTTTAAAAGGGCTCCTGGCATCTTAATGCACTTTTGAAACAGTGAAAAATTTTCAATATTAACACAGAGAGCTCTCTAAAGCAGGAGTTACTTAGCACTCTTTAACATCCACTGGTCAGTGGAAGAAATCCATCTCAGTGGTTTGAGCAGGGATATGTAAAGCATAATGAGGTTTGTGACAGGAATAAAATCAGAGGGTGGGAAGGTGATAACAACAAAGTTTATTTCTGTAGCACATTTTCATACAAAAGATGTAGCTCAAAGAGCTTTACAACAACAGAAAGAAGTGGTTATGTGCAAAGAAAAATTAAATTTATAATGATGAAGTAGCTTCTGTATTTGCTGTTTATTTTAAGCAGTTTCCCTTTATATCTTGTAGGGTTTCCTTAGGCCAAGTTTGGGTTGGAGAAAAGGTAGGAGTTATAAAGTGATTTTTCGGGAAGATGTTAAGTTTACATAACTGGAGTTGTGCAGGTAGTTAGCAGTTTCATAATGTGACCAAAAATACAAAATATTCCATCATGGAGTACATAATAAAAGGATCCTACTGAGTAAATTTTTTAATATTTGTAATCTAAACTGCAGAAATTGGAAGGATCTATTGTGACTAAAAAAGTCATGCAAAAAACTAAATACACTCCATGATATGTTTTTCTTCTTTTCAACATACATGGGAATATCAAGATTTGTTTTTTTTTATTGAAACAGAATCTTTAGGTAAAACAGATATAGAAAACATCATGCCACATTTACATTTTGTAGTCTATAGTATAATTTAGATACACATATATGCAAAGTTAGCATGTGGAAAAAGTAAGTCCACCCCTACATTAATCCCTGCCTCAAATACTTTAAATTAGAATCAGGTGCAAATGATCAGAACATCATTAGAGAGGACCTTGAAGAAACCAGTCTTATTTAAACCCAAGACATTTTGCTCTTTGTTGTATGAAGTTTGTGTTATCAGTTATTCTGGTTGACTATATGCATACTTCCTTCCAGATTCCGTGTAAATGACACAAGTCACATTATTCAAATATTATGCCACATGCTAGAATCTAAAAAGGAGAAGGGCTTCAAACTGTATGTTTCAAGCTACATCCAAAATTACGAACATAAGATCCACATGTAATAAATAACATGTTTGAGTACAAATCAAGGTTAACACAGCGATACTGCTAACATCTGTCAATTCATGTTACAGTTTTCCTAACACCTTTGTCAAATTCAGTTTAAACAAGGAACAAAGGAAAGGTTACCATTAGGGCTCAGTGCTACAGATCCATGGGAAAAAGCCAAAAGCCTTCTAGTTTGTGCATAGGTTAACATGCAGATTAAGTACAGGCTCGTTCATGAGACAGGTTCCTATTCATCAAATCAAGCTTCTGTTAATCATTAAATACACATAACATGACCCATGAATTGGATGACGGGCTACCTCAGCGACCAAATTCAGCTTTGGATCCACCGATAGCAAAAGCATAGTGGGGCCTTTGGGTTATTATCATGACAGGCAGTGACTCAGCCATGTGTTTCATGGCAAGCAGCAAGGCAGATGCTGACAGTTAGGTACACTGCACAGGAAGAATGAAAGTCACACATAGCCAAAGAATTGGACATGTGAGCTTCGTACTCCACATTAGTGGGCTTCAAGTCCATGCAGTGCACAGTGCTGAGAAGAAAACACACACTGCTGGGTTAGGCCGGGTCAGTGTTCTCCCTAGCGTATTTTAGTTAAGCGCCTGGCTGTCATCTCACATGATATTGTGAGATGACAGCTGCAAATCTATAGGCACAGGCAGATCTAATGATCTGCACAGATGGCAAGGGACGAGCGGGTGGGTGGGCAATATTTTAGAAGCAGGATCGCAAGTGGCGAGGGGAGAGGTGCGGGACGGGATGTTGCTGATCACTCGATGCTAAAGCTAATAACAGGGACGAGGAGGAGCGGAGTTCACAAGCAAAGAGTATGGGGAGGTGGGCTTTTGAGAGAGGGGTGTACATGGTAATAGCGAGGGCGGAGCAGCTTAATACAGTAGCAAGGAGTATGGAGAGGTGGGCGGACAAGAGGGGGCTGTACATGCTAATAGCAGGAGCAGAGAGGCAGTTCATGAGCAAAGAGGATGTGGAGGTGGGCAGGCAAGAGGAGGACTGATAAAATAAAATTACTAGTGGAACCAGCCTGTCAGATATCAGAAAAAGGGTGTCAGGAAGTGACGTCTCTGTTCTCAGTGTCAGTGCAGTCTGTGTAGTGCTGCCAAGAGCACAGCTGCTCTCTTCTTGTTCAGTACATAGCAAACCAATGTATTATTATATTATATATATGTATAAAACACAGTACTGTGCAAAAGTTTTAGGCAGGTGTGAAAAAATGCTGTAAACAAAGAATGCTGTCAGAAATATAAATAATGATTGTTTATTGTTATCAATTTACAAAATGCAAAGTGAGTGAACAAAAGAAAAATCTAAATCAAATCAATATTTGGTGTTACTACCTTTTGCCTTCAAACCAGCATCAATTCTTATAGGTACACTTGCACAAAGTCTGGGATTTTGTAGGATTATAGTCAGGTGTATGATCAACCAATTATACCAAACAGGTGCTAATGATCATCAATGTCACACGTAGGTTGAAACACAGTCATTAACTGAAATAGAAACAGCTGTGTAGGAGGCTTAAAACTGGGTGAGGAACAGCCAAACTCTGCTGCCAAGGTGAGGTTGTGGAAGACAGTTTCATGTCATGGCAAGATTGAGCACAGCAACAAGACACAAGGTAGTTATACTGCATCAGCAAGGTCTCTCCCAGACAAAGATTTCAAAGCAGACTGGGGTTTCAAGATGTGCTGTTCAAGCTCTTTTGAAGAAGCACAAAGAAACGGGCAACGTTGAGGATCGTAAACGCAGTGGTCAGCCAAGGAAACTTAGTGCAGCAGATGAAAGACACATCAAGCTTATTACCCTTCGAAATCGGAAGATGTCCAGCAGTGCCATCAGCTCAGAACTGGCAGAAACCAGTGGGACCCAGGTACACCCATCTACTGTCCGGAGAAGTCTGGCCAGAAGTGGTCTTCATGGAAGAGTTGCAGCCAAAAAGCCATACCTCCGACGTGGAAACAAGGCCAAGCGATTCAAGTATGCACGAAAACATAGGAACTGGGGTGCAGAAAAATGGCAGCAGGTGCTCTGGACTGATGAGTAAAAATTTGAAATATTTGGCTGTAGCAGAAGGCAGTTTGTTCGTCGAAGGGCTGGAGAGCGGTACAATAATGAGTGTCTACAGGCAACAGTGAAGCATGGTGGAGGTTCCTTGAACGTTTGGGGCTGCATTTCTGCAAATGGAGTTGGAGATTTGGTCAGGATTAATGGTGTTCTTAATGCTGAGAAATACAGGCAGATACTTATCCATCATGCAATACCATCAGGGAGGCGTATGATAAGCTCCAAAATTATTCTGCAGCAGGACAACAACCCCAAACATACAGCCAAAGTCATTAAGAACTATCTTCAGCGTAAAGAAAAACAAGAAGTCCTGGAAGTGATGGTATGGCCCCCACAGAGCCCTGATCTCAACATCATCAAGTGTGTCTGGAATTACATGAAGAGACAGAAGGATGTGAGGAAGCCTACATCCACAGAAGATCTGTGGTTAGTTCTCCAAGATGTTTGGAACAACCTACCAGCCGAGTTCCTTCAAAAACTGTGTGCAAGTGTACCTTGATGAATTGATGCTGTTTTGAAGGCAAAGGGTGGTCACACCAAATATTGATTTGATTTAGATTTCTCTTTTGTTCATTCACTGCATTTTGTTGATTGATGAAAATAAATGATTAACACTTCAATTTTTGAAAGCATTCTTTGTTTACAGCATTTTTTCACACCTGCCTAAAACTTTTGCACAGTACTGTGTGTGTGTGTGTGTGTATATATATATATATATATATTATATATATATATATATATATATATATATATATATACACACACACACACATACAGTCGTTTAAGCATTAGGTGTGTTCTGTGTGCCAAAATCCTTGTAGCAATCACTGCGGTTCCTGTTAAAGCGACTCCCTCTGCCGTTTTTATATTTGCTCATACTGAGGGTTTTGTTAAAGTGACCCCATCCACTGTTCTTATATTTGCTCATATTTGGACCTGCGTCCATACTGCAAAAAGTGTGCATAAACCCTTGCAGCACACACTGTGTCCTGAGCAAATGTTTTGTCACTGAATTGCTGAGGGTTATGTTAAAGTGACACATCTGCCATTTCTTTTTTGTTTATATCCTGCCCTGCCGTAGTGCAAGTGTGCATTGAATATCCAACAGGCTCCCACTTTCCCACTCAAAAGTCTTATTCATAGGTACTTTTAATTTTTTCCAAATGTTTCACCAACATGAGCAAAAAAAGTGTTCAGAAACCAACACTGCTCAGTTATTTCAGAAAAGAGACACTACAAACTAATGAAGGTGCAGCGTCAACTCCTGATGTGGCAATTTCAGACAAAGACATTGCAGAGGCTGGTCCACCAGGGGAAATCTCTTCAGCACACACTCTGCCAATTGATAAATCTAAGCAATGTGGTGCTCACTGTGCATGAAATTTTCAAACAAACACCCCCCCCCCCAAGGAGGGAGTTACCTTGGGTAAACGTGCCATGCACAAGAATTCGAAAAGAAAGCTTGCTGGACCATGAAAAAAGTAAAACGCACATTGAGTCTTCTGCTGACCTTTTAGGAAAGCGTGTACTACAGCAAACTTGAATTGGTCAAATTGAAAGGTCTGTATCTATGTTAAATAACTTACAGAGAGATGCCTTTGTGGGAGCTTTAAGATCCATGCATTGGTTGGCAAAAAATAGAGTTGCCACATACAACGTTGTTTGAAAAGCTGTTGGAACAATATAATGAAATGGGTTATTCCTTTTTACAACATCTCTATGTTGGTAAAAATGCACATTACACCTCTGAAAGAATAATGCAAGAGCTGCTGGATGTCTTAGCATCAGAAATAAAGTCTAGCATACTGAAAAATATTCACACTAAAAATTTTTTCAGTATTATGTGTGATGAAACCACAGACATCTCAGTTGTAAAACTATTATTTACATTAAATATGTTTGCCAGGTAACTAAAGAGGTCAGAATTAGTTTTGTATAAACCCGCAATATGATTGATGGCAAAGCAGAGACTATAACCAACACACTGAGTGAGACTATAGGTCTCTCTAGGACTTCAATCAGGCGAATTTAAAGACTGTTCTGCCTAAACTCCACCAGCATGTTAAATTTCCGACAAGAGGAGACAATATATTGGACTTGGTATACACTAACACCAGGTCTGCATTTAGAGCAACTCCCCACCCTCACATTGGACTGTCTGATCACATTACAGTAATGCTTACTCCGGCATATATGCCATTGCTGAAGAGAACAAAGTCGGTAATAAAGCAGGTCAGAACATGGCCAGATGGAGCTACTGAAGCCCTGCAGGACTGTTTTGAGAGCACAGAATGGAGTGTCTTTAGAGAAGCGGCGACCATTGATCATCACATTGACATTAATGAGTATGCCGAAGCAGTGACAGGATACATTGACAAATGCATTGGAGATGTCACCGTCATCAAATCTGTCTCAACACGCACTAACCAGAAGCCATGGTTCACAGCAGAAGTTCACAAGCTGCTGAAAACAAGGGATGCTACCTACAAAGCCAACGACGAAGTGGCACTCAGAGCAGCTAGAACCAACCTGTCCCGAGGCATTAAGTTAGCAAAGCGGGAGTACTCAAAGAAAATTAGTGATCACTTCGCCTGCTCAAGAGATTCTCGTCGAATGTGGCAGGGCATCCAAACCATCACGGATTATAAGGCCCCACCGCATATGTGTGTTAACGACACCTCTCTTCCAGACGCTCTTAACGCTTTCTATGCCAGGTTTGTGACACAGAACAATAAACCAGCATGGAAGACCATCCCCTCGTCAGACAATCAAGTTCTGTCCCTGTCTGCAGCTAGTGTGAGAAGGACTCTCATCAGGGTCAACCCACACATAGCTGCTGGACCAGATAACATACCTGGACGTGTGCTCCTAGCTTGTGCGGACCAGCTGACTGATGTCCTAGTGGACATCTTCAACATCTCCCTGAGCCAAGCTGTTGTGCCACAATGTTTTAAAAACACCACCATCAGACCTGTCCCAAAGACAGCTACAGCCTCGGAACTCAATGACTACCGCCCAGTGGCACTCACTCCAATCATTATGAAGTGCTTTGAGCGGTTAGTTTTGAGTCACATAAAGAATCAGCTGCCCCCCAACTGGACCCTCTACAGTTTGCATATCAATCAAATCGATCAACTGACGATGCAATTTCAATGGTATTCCACCTGATCCTGTCACATCTGGATCACCGCAATGCACATGTAAGAATGCTGTTCATTGATTTCAGCTCAGCATTCAATACTATCATTCCCAGGCAGCTGATCAGTAAGCTGGATCTGCTCGGACTCAACACCTCCACCTGCAACTGGATTCTGGACTTTCTCACTGAAAGACCTCAAACAGTACAGATTGGGAATATAAGATCTAACACCATCACACTGAGCACAGGTGCCCCCCAGGGTTGTGTACTGAGCCCGCTACTCTTCACGCTGTTGACCCATAATTGCACCTCCAACTCTGACACAAACCACATTATCAAGTTCGCCAATGACACTAGAGTAGTGGGACTCATTGAGAACGACGATGATGCGGCGTACAGAGAAGAGGTGGAACGGTTGGCACTTTGGTGTAAAGACAATAATCTGTCTCTTAATGTTGAAAAGACAAAAGAGTTGATTGTTGACTTCAGGAAGACAAAGGCTGTCCATCTCCCACTCAACATTGATGGCATCACAGCAGAGAGAGTGAAGAGCACCATGTTCCTCGGTGTTCATATCACAGAGGATCTGTCCTAGACCAAAAACACCAACTATCTTACAAAAAGAGCCCAGCAGCGTCTTTACTTCCTGTGACGACAGAAGAAGGTGCACCTCCCTAAACCCATACTTACCACCTTCTACAGAGGCACCATAGAGAGCGTCCTGACCAGCTGTATTACAGTCTGGTATGGAAACTGCCATGCCTCCGACCGCAAAGCCCTTCAGAGGATTGTGCGGACTGCTGAGTGCATCATTGGCAGCTCTCTACCCAGTCTGCAGGAGATCTACACCTCACGCTGCCTTCATAAAGCCACTAGCATCATGGCTGACCCCCACCACCCCTCCCACCAATTGTTTACTCCTCTTCCATCTGGAAGACGACTCTGTAGCATCAGGAGCAGGTCTGCGAGATTGTGCAATAGTTTCTTTCCCCAAGCAGTCCAGCTCCTGAACACCATGCTGCCCTCCTCCACACTGGACTCTTTACTCCACACACTCTCTGGATTACATAATACTACTTAATACTGTATATGTTTTTTAGTTTTATATATATATATATATATATATATATATATATATATATATATATATATATATATATATATATATATTATATATATATTATTATATATATATATATATATATATATATATATATATATATATATCTTGTGTGGCGGCACGGTGGCGCAGTGGGTAGCGCTGCTGCCTCGCAGTTGGGAGATCTGGGGACCCGGGTTCACTTCCCGGGTCCTCCCTGCGTGGAGTTTGCATGTTCTCCCCGTGTCTGCGTGGGTTTCCTCCGGGCGCTCCGGTTTCCTCCCACAGTCCAAAGACATGCAGGTCAGGTGGATTGGCGATTCTCAATTGGCCCTAGTGTGTGCTTGGTGTGTGGGTGTGTTTGTGTGTGTCCTGCGGTGGGTTGGCACCCTGCCCGGGATTGGTTCCCTGCCTTGTGCCCTGTGTTGGCTGGGATTGGCTCCAGCAGACCCCCGTGACCCTGTGTTCGGATTCAGCGGGTTGGAAAATGGATGGATGGATATATCTTGTGTACTGCACCTTTTGACTCTGGAGAACGATATTTCGTCCCACTGTGTACTGTAAGTATATTGTTAGGATGACAATAAAGCTCTACTTGACTTGACTTGAAAACTGCTAATCTGGTTGGACTAGGGTCATATGGAGCGGCTGTTATGATTGGGAAACAGGTGTGGTATAACTGTTTAAAGATAAAACATCTGGACTCTTGGTCAACTACTGTGTAAACCACCAATTGGCCCTTGCAAGTGACCAAACAGCAGCTGCGGTACCTTATTTAACAAAACTGAACAACATCTTAAGGCAGCTGTTCTATTTCTTCCAAAATTCTTCAGTTAGGATGGCTGGTTTGACAGAAATTCAAAATATTCTGAACATTCCCCAGATTATGCTGAAAATGGCCAGTGACACTAGATGGCTGTCTCATGACTTTGTCATGACAGTGTATGATGAGTGTCATAGCTGCGCTGGAAAGAGAGGCCACTGAACGAAATGACATCACAGCTGAAGGATTAAGCAGATGTATTAAAACGTACAATTTTGTTTCCTCTCTGATGATGCTTTCAGACGTATTACCTTTGTTGTCCAACTTATCTAAGGCTTGGCAAAGGCAAGATGTCAATCTTACCGAAATTGAGCCAGTTTTGCTTGCCATAAAATTGTCCATCATGGATTTGAAAGACACTCCTGGGAGATATTTTCAAAGCCTTCATCATTGTCTGGCAGAAGAATGGTCGATCTCCACATTGTTTATACACAGAGTGATGTAATGTCATTCAAAACTGCAATATATGATAAATACCTAGAGACAGTTGTCAAGCACCTAGATGCAAGATTCCCTGACATGCCAATTATTTCCAGCTTTTCAAAAGTTTTCAATGCAGAAACTCACAATTCAAGTGAGTATGCTGAAATTCTTTTCGATCATTACTCCAAAAATGGTAGCCCTCCAATTTTAAAATATGAAAGTAGCAGGCAAGAATGGACAGTTGCATCAAAAATGATCAGAAGTCAATCATACAAAAATGGCAGCGGCATCAGAGCTCAAAGAGTCGTTTCCAAATTTAGCCAAACTAGCTCATATTGGGCTAGTGATCCCATTGAGCATAGCTGAATGTGAAAGGGGGTTTTATGACCTTAAAAGGATCAAGACATGTTTAAGAAATCACATGAATCAAAGCACGCTAAATAATCTCATGCTGATCTCCTTGGAGGGCCCAGATTCTGGGGACTTAGGGGAAAGCTGCAGACAAGTTGCAGACTTTCTAGGAAGAAGAATAAACGTTTAACTGAAGTCACCTTCTGCATATGCAAGTTGGCTTTGAAGAATAATTTTTTTTATTTTTCTTCATTAGGTTTCCCATACTTTTTTTTCACTGTTTTCACTTTTCTTCCCAACATCAACAATACTTGTGCCTCTTGGTTTATGTCATAACAATTGTTATTTAAAATGTGTTAGGGTTGCAGGCTCCTGAATTGGATACTCCTTAATAATAAAAATATTCTGGCACAAATGTCAAACCTTAAAAAAGGAAGTCATATTGAGCATTGGAAAATAATTAATAATAATTAACTAATAAAAATAGTGCACATTTAATTTTCCCCATCACCAAATTTCCTCGTCCTGCCCCACCCGGCTACTTTTTCATGCCACCCGGCTGGAAAAAATTTCTGGGGAGAACACTGCGGGTTTACACTTAACGAGATATGATGCGTGCGGCTGTGGATGCTACTGCTATGCAAGCACTGTACTGTTTATACTTGCACGTGCACGTTATGTAAATCTGGAAGGTTCCACTAGGTGGGAATGCGAGATTTCATCATGGAGAGAACAGGTTTGGCTTCGCTGTGTTGTGTATTGCCTGAAACACCCATTACATTCTGAGGAAACCTTACCACAATATCTCGATGGATATTTAATGATTAAATGCATCAATCCAGCTAGCACTGGGCACGAGGCAGAAACAATCCCTGGATGGGGCATCAGCTCATCACAAGGTGAATACAAGCACTCACATACACTAGCATCATTACAGCATCACCAAATCCCTTAATCTGCATATGTTTGGAAGGAAACCGGAGCACACTGTGGAAATCCACCAGGAAAACAAGTAAAATGTAATATACATAGTTTAATGCATTTCATCGTGAAAGTGTTATCAAGTATAAATCTAAGGATGCTAAATGTGCAGAGAGTTGGAATATCATAAATGTAATGTGTTCTGTGTAGCGATCTATTGCTGCTTGCTGCTGCTGTCACTTCAGGAGGAAGTTCCAGAAGCACATAGCGATTAACAACTGGGTCGGTTTTAAGATGACATTTACGACGGTCTACTCCAATGATAAAAAAACTACGAAATTTAAGTGAACATTGAGATTTAAACTGAAATATCCACTTTAATCACAAAATACACCTTTTCAGTGTGTCCCCAACTTTTTTTCTTTGTGGCTCAAATATGTCACCGTACATTCTGATGCTGTTGTGAAGGTGCAAAAGAAAAAGACAACAGCATCACAAAGCAAATAATTCTTATTTTTAACATCTTTCTTCCCTCATCTCACGACACAGCGAAACCAGACACTGTTTTCTCCCTGCGATGATTTCTTGCATGGACACCTGTTGGAATCTTTGAGACTTCCTAAGCACACACGCAGGTACATATAGACAGTACACTGCTTGCATAGCAGCAATGTCCTCAAGCTCATGCATCACATAGTGTTAAGTATATGTCCGGCCAAAAACGACCTAAGATGTAGAGGTGCGGCAAAGCCAATGTCAGTAGGCTTCAGGTCTGTCAAACTAAAGGCTACAGTAAAATCAGATGGCAAAGAAGGACATTGCAGCAGCCTCAGCAGAGTGACCTGGAGCTCTGTGTTTTGTGTGAGGCGCATCTTCAAGAACCGGAGGTCTGAGTGTTGCTAGTATAAATACAGTGCTTTAAAAAAGTATTTAGGCACCTTCACTTTTAGGTCCATTTTTCCCCCTCACCAAACAGCACTCAAAATACCCCAGAATGACAAAGCAAAGCATTGATATAAGTATTCAGACCCGTTGCTATAACACTTGAAATTTGGTTCAAACACATTCCATGCTATAATCATTGCAGAGATGTTTCTACATCTTTAGTTTGAAGTCCACCTGTGGCCAACTCAAATCGATTTAGAGTTTATGTATGCCAGACTGTTTGGCTGACTAGTAAGTGTATTGCCAATGCCTTTGAAAAGGCCCTCATCGACTGACACCAAGCCAAGCAAACAAACGTAACACATTACCTGGCAGAATGCAACCGGCATAGTTTGATTGCATGAATTAGTATACTTCTACAACACCATCCTGCAAAAAGAGGACTGACAGCGAGTGAGCACACTCCCACCATCATTCAGAACAGTTTAACTTGGATATTAAAACATGCCATGTGTAAATGATTTTTCAGTTTACATATTTGGACATCCAATAGGACACCATAATTTGATCCCATTCCTAACTGAGACAACTTACAAATGCATAACCTGAACAGTGGAATGAATGCTTTCCTCTCATCTCATTTGTAAAATTGCTTACTCTCACACATACAGTATCTGTATTCCAACCAACTTATTTCTTTATAATTTAACCCTGATTTGGATTAATTTTAAAGTAAAAACTTAATAATTGGTATAGGGAATGACCCAGGGATAGAATTTGAGAAATTAAAAACTAACAAATGTTCACATTATTACTACTATTGTGAATGGTTTTAAACTACCAAAAAAAAATAATCCAGCAATCCAAGCACATGTGCAGAACTGCTGAATTAAAATAATGAATCGCATGCACTATTTATGTTATGCTATAGTGTTGCTGAATATGTAGTAAAGCAGTGTGATCATGATCCTAGAAAAGTATCTAAACAATTAAAACTGAATGATTTCCCTAAATAAAAGCCCTACCGATGACACAGTGAAGATCTAGATTGAGAACAACAAGACACAGGCTCTCTCCAGAGCGCTCACTGAAATACTGCACAGTCAGGCTAAGTGCAACATAATGATTAGCATTTATCATTAATACAGATCACAGAAAACTACAGTGTGACCCTAGTGTTCGGTTCCATCTCAGACAACTTAGCATTTTACATCACAAGATTTTTTGCTCTGCGTATTAATTGGTGGCTGGTAGTATGCACTGCTCTCAAATAACAGTCATCCATCCATTTTTTGAAGCTACTATTTACATTTCTGGGTCGCAGTGATTCAGGACCTATCCCAGGGTGCCAGTCAAATTAATACTAATCTAAACTTAATTAGGTTACTCAGACTAGCTAGACATTAGTGGTATTAAAAAAAAAAAAAAAAAAAAGTAGGACACCAGCGGTGTTACAGACAGTGAATACTGGTCTTGGAGACACACAGAATTTGTACCTTTATATGAAAAGCAGAAACTAAACTATAGCCTTCCTAAACACCTTACCAATGAATACTTCTTGTATGTTCCTGTACACAGGATGATGGTATCACTGGAGATTTTCCAAAGGTGTGCGTCACACATTTTCAAGGTCTGGCTACAGCAATGATTTAATCTGATTAGTTAAGCAACATCTCTATACTTTAAAAACTCTAACAGATGTTCACCACCAGTCAGTGCACACCATTCAATGAATGACCCATCACATACTCCAACTGTGCAGGTTGTCAGGGCAGTAGCCATCTCAGCGATAGGCAATTGGGACAGCAATCTTGTATTCAGGATCCAGGACTACAAAATGCCTCCTTAGGGACAAACCTGAGATATGCTCTTTAGATCATATGGGACCACTGATAAGTTAAGTTTACTCCCAGAAGATATACCATCTTGATGAAAGTAGTGCCATTTAAAGAATTTTTTTTCTTCTTTTTTTATTAAACAAAAGTATGATGGTATGCATTCCGGTTTAACTTTTTCTCCTTTCGCTGGCAGTACCGAGTCAAAAAAGCAATCTTTCTATCTAATCTATCTATTAAATACCATAACATTCTTAAAATCACCATTCACTTTCAGGGTCACAAGGGATTGGAGTTTAACAGACACAGGAAGAACTCCACATGCAAAATGACCATATGCAGAACTGAACCCAGGACTACGTCAGTGAATAAGCAGGACAGACACTATGCCAGCATACTGACCCTGTACACAGATGATATTAAAATATATATCTATAAATTTATGTAAATTTTTGGATTTTATTTACACACACACACACATATATATATACTAGCTGTGTAAGCCCGTGCAGTAAAAAGCATGGGGTCCTAGAAAGTATTGAAATCATCAGAAACAAAATTGAAAAGTAGAGATGTCAGGTAATTGGATGGAACTACTTTGGGAATCTCTCATTTTGTGTTGCCGATGTGCCTTGCATCGTTTGTGCATTAAAGGCTACGTGACTGTCTTTCTTCAGAGGTTTCCTTTTGCCAGCGTGCTCGCCTTGCTTGTGTATTAGTAAAAGGGATACCGTTTTGCTGATGTGGTCGCCTCATTTCTGTATTAGCTGCTAAGCGAGCAACTCTTTGGAGGTTTCACTTTGCCGACATGTTGGCCTCGCTTGTGTATCCTCGGAGGTGCAGCCCTTACCCAGACTCCACCTCTCACTTCCAGGCCAGACAGACACACACACACTTCCACGTGTAAACATTTTTATACAAGATATACACACATATACTTACACTCATGAAAAAGTTTGGGAACCCCTCTCAGCCTGCATAATAATTTACTGCATAATAATTTACTCTACTTTCAACAAAAAAGATAACAGTGGTATGTCTTTCATTTCCTAGGAACATCCGAGTACTTTGGTGTTTTCCAAACAAAGATTTTTAGTGACGCAGTATTTAGTTGTATGAAATGAAATGCATGTAACTGCTCAATACTGATTACTTGCAACACCAAATTGGTTGGATTAGCTTGTTAAGCCTTGAACTTCATAGACAGGTGTGTCCAATCATGAGAAAAGGTATTTAAGGTGGTCAATTGCAAGTTGTGCTTCCCTTTGACTCTCCTCTGAAGAGTGACAGCATGGGATCCTTCAAAGCAACTCTCAAAAGATCTGAAAACAAAGATTGTTCAGTATCATGGTTTAGGGGACGGCTACAAAAAGCTATCTCAGAGATTTTGTTAAACCCAGGTCTGGCAGGCCATGAAAAATACAGGAGCGGCATATGCACAGGATTGTGAGAATGGTTACAGACAACCCACAGATCACCTCCAAAAACCTGCAAGAACATCTTGCTGCAGATGGTATATCTGTACATCGTTCAGCAATTCAGTGCAATTTGCACAAAGAACATCTGAATGGCAGGGTGATGAGAAAGAAGCCCTTTCTGCACTCACGCCACAAACAGAGTTGCTTGTTGTATGCAAATTCTCATTTAGACAAGCCAGATTCATTTGGAACAAACTGCTTTGGACTGATGAGACACAAATTGAGTTATTTGGTCATAACAAAAAGTGCTTTGCATGGTGGAAGAAGAACACCGCATTCCAAGAAAAACACCTGCTACCTACTGTCAAATTTGGTGGAGGTTCTATCATGCTGTGGGGCTGTGTGGCTAGTTCAGGGACTGGGGACCTTGTTAAAGTCGAGGGTCGGATGAATTCAACCCAATATCAACAAATTCTTCAGGATAATGTTCAAGCATCAGTCACAAAGTTGAAGTTACGCAGGGGTTAGATATTCCAACAAGACAATGACCCAAAACACAGTTCAAAATCTACAAAGGCATGCATGCAGAGGGAGAAGTACAATGTTCTGGAATGGCTGTCACAGTCCATTGACTTGAATATCATCGAAAATCTATAGGATGACTTGAAGCAGGCTGTCCATGCATAGCAGCCATCAAATTTAACTGAACTGGAGAGATTTTGTATGGAAGAATGGTCAAAAATACCTCCATCCAGAATCCAGACACTCATCAAAGGCTATAGGAGGCGTCTAGAGGCTGTTATATTTGCAAAAGGAGGCTTAGCGAAGTATTGGTGTAATATCTCTGTTGGGGTGCCCAAATTTATGCGCCTGTCTAATTTTGTCATGATGCATATTTTCTGTTAATCCAATAAGCTTAATGTCACTGCTGAAATACTACTGTTTCCATGAGGCATGTCATATATTAAAAGGAAGTTGCTACTTTGAAAGCTCAGCCAATGATAAACATAAATCCAAAGAATTAAGAGGGGTTCCCAAACTTTTTCATATGACTGTATATACACACACACACACATACATACATATATACATACATACATATATATATATATATATACACCCTATAGGCAACAAAATATACCAGAGCCTGGTCAGAAGGCAGGAAACAACCCAGTACATAGCAATAGTCTACCACAGGGCCCAGTCTTACTCACTCACATACAAACAAACACCCATAGTCACAGAGGGGACAATTTGGAACTGTCACAGACCCCAACGTAAAAACTTGAGTACTGGAAGAAACCCACCCAGACATGTGTAGAACATGTAAGCTCTGCACGGACAATGACCAGACACGGAGCAATGGATCAATGAAGCAACAGTGCTAATTACTGTGCCCGAATAGCAGCGAGTCTCTACAATGACTTTAAATTCAGCTTTCTGTAAAGGTGGGCTGCATGAATTAAAAAAAAAAAAAAAGAAATGATATGGAAGGTTTTCAACATACTGCTTATGGAAGGAGTATGTGGTAGCATTTCTCAACCTTTAAGTATTTGCGACCCGAGTTTTCATAAGTTTTAATCGTGCCCCCTTAACATTTTTTTGAAAGCCCACTAATACCAATTTGTTCTTTTTTAATTAATGATGGATCATTGATGCATATTTTATTATACCTACTTAACTTTTATCGACATTTATCTAACTCTATGTTTATGTTTCTAGTATCAGAATGTAGTTTAAGTTAATTTGTTTTGGTTTCAATAGATGTATTTTTCATATTTTCTTTCTTCATTCTTGTTTTCTTTTTTCACATCTTCGCGACCCCCTAGGGGGGGGCCCACCCCACAGTTTGAGAACCACTGAGCTAAACCTTTTTAGTCCACAGCTGCCAACTCCACAATTACAACCGTTTATGGTGTAAAGTACGGCGAAGAACATGACAATGAACACATGGCACTGGTTTTGGGCACATACATTTGCACAACTGAAGCTTAGGCAGGTAAAGCAACTTGTGTCGAGTCACACAGTGAGCCAGAATGTGAAGTCAACTTAAGTAATGTGGTTTCACCGTCTGTCTAAGCCATTACACATTTCACCATTAGGGGCCAAGAGACAAGGATGCTTAATTTTCTGCTAGGCTTCCTTTACCTGTGCCTCCACTGGCTGTCGTCTCTACATAGCTTTCAGGGACTTTAGGAAAAGCATCCAACTCTTTAACCAGATTGAGGGCCTTCTTCCGGTTCAGTCGCCTCATCTTCCAAGCTGTCTTCCACTTCTCCCTTCATATATCCAACCTATGCAGGAGACAATTTGTATAATTAGAATAAAGAGCCTAGACATCACTGTGGTCATGGTGCTATATAAATGATGCATTTGTTATTGTAGAGATTACTAATTGGTAGCAGGAGGACAAAGATTAAAAGTGTACATTTTACATTAACCTTTTAAAAAGAAATTAAAAAAATAAAAAAATGTATCCTTTACTGAATTAAACGTATCCAGCAGCCAATAACTGATAACTGCTTAAAATGGATAAAGCTTATCTGTACCAATTAGTTTTGTCTATCCCGGATTCAAATCCCACAGTTGGTAGATGTTCATGAAGAGCTTACATGTTCTCCTTGTGACTGTGTGTGTTTACCTCCAACATGCCAAGATAGGTTAACTAGTGGTCCTAACTTGCTTTATGTTGTTGTGAGTGGGTCCTGTGCTGGACTGACATCCCACCCAGGTGGAATTCTTCCCAGGAGGCCAATGCTTCTTGTCATGTCCCTTTGACTATGTGGGCTGAAAAAATGTAGCAATCCTATTAGTTTGTGAAGCACCATTAACCAGAGACAGCACTGCTGGCCACACTGCAATAGGAGTACAGACAATGTCGAGATCAGACCTGAAACACTGCAGCATGACACAGCTGCTCCTCAGCCTCAAGACATAACTATTTGTACCCAGAGGGAAATTTGGCTTTTTACAGAAGTTTACTAAATAAACAATGAATTGAAATATTATGATAAACAAGAAAAAAATATTCAAATAAAACCCAAAATGACAAAACAAAAAAAATGTAAAAAAAGATACAAAACTTCTGACTTGGCAGTCATAGTGGGGTATAATGCAGACATATTACTGTTGGTATAAAGAAGGATTTCTTGTCACACTTGTGACTGAATAAATCGTTGGCTTAAAGTCCTCAGTGTTAATGTGTCGGAGAGGGTATGTGCAGAATTGTCTATAATGGCACTCAGTTTTGCTTTAATTCCCTCCTTTGCTATGACCTCCAGGGGGTCCAGAGTGTGTCCCATAACCCAGTCTGCCCTTTAATTAGCTTGTTGATTCGGTAGGCCTCTCTTGAAATGATGGTACCTGCCCGGCACACCACAGTGTAGAAAATTGCACTGAGCATCACAGAGTTGTAGAAGATGTGAAGGATGTCACAACACACAATAAAAGAACAGAGTCTCCTAAGGAAAAAAAATAAAACCTGCTCTGCCCTTTCTTATATGTTCCTCAATGTTACAAGACCAGTGTCACTGATGTAGACCCCCAAGTACTTGTAGGAGTGCACCACCTCCACATCCACTCCCCTGAAAGTGACCAGACATACAGTGCATCCAGAAAGTAATCACAGCGCATCACTTTTTCCACATTTTGTTATGTTACAGCCTTATTCCAAAATGGATTAAATTAATTTTTTGTCCTCAGAATTCTACACACAACACCCCATAATGACAACATGAAAAAAGTTTACTTGAGGTTTTTGCAAATTTATTAAAAATAAAAAAACTGAGAAATCACATGTACATAAGTATTCACAGCCTTTGCCATGAAGCTCAAAATTGAGCTCAGGTGCATCCTGTTTCCCCTGATCATCCTTGAGATGTTTCTGCAGCTTAATTGGAGTCCACCTGTGGTAAATTCAGTTGGTTGGACATGATTTGGAAAGGCACACACCTGTCTATATAAGGTCCCACAGTTGATGGTTCATGTCAGAGCACAAACCAAGCATGAAGTCAAAGGAATTGTCTGTAGACCTCCGAGACAGGATTGTCTCGAGGCACAAATTTGGGGAAGGTTACAGAAAAATTTCTGCTGCTTTGAAGGTCCCAATGAGCACAGTGGCCTCCATCATTCGTAAGTGGAAGAAGTTCGAAACCACCAGGACTCCTCCTAGAGCTAGCCGGCCATCTAAACTGAGAGATTGGGGGAGAACGGCCTTAGTCAGGGAGGTGACCAAGAACCCGATGGTCACTCTGTCAGAGCTCCAGAGGTCCTCTGTGGAGAGAGGAGAACCTTCCAGGACAACCATCTCTGCAGCAATCCACCAATCAGGCCTGTATGGTAGAGTGGCCAGACAGAAGCCACTCCTTAGTAAAAGGCACATGGCAGCTCGCCTGGAGTTTGCCAAAAGGCACCTGAAGGACTCTCAGACCATGAGAAAGAAAATTCTCTGGTCTTTGTGGTCTGATGAGACAAAGATTGAACTCTTTGGTGTGAATGCCAGGCGTCACGTTTGGAGGAAACTAGGCACCGCTCATCACCAGGCCAATACCATTCCTACAGTGAAGCATGGTGGTGGCAGCATCATGCTGTGGGGATGTTTTTCAGAGGCAGGGACTGGGAGACTAGTCAGGATAAAGGGAAAGATGACTGCAGCAATGTACAGAGACATCCTGGATGAAAACCTGCTCCAGAGCGCTCCTGACCTCAGACTGGGGCGACGGTTCATCTTTCAGCAGGACAATGACCCTAAGCACACAGCCAAGATATCAAAGGAGTGGCTTCAGGACAACTCTGTGAATGTCCTTGAGTGGCCCAGCCAGAGCCCAGACTTGAATCTGATTGAACATCTCTGGAGAGATCTTAAAATAGCTGTGCACCGACGCTTCCCATCCAACCTGATGGAGCTTGAGAGGTGCTCCAAAGAGGAATGGGCGAAACTGGCCAAGGATAGGTGTGCCAAGCTTGTGGCATCATATTCAAAACGACTTGAGGCTGTAATTGCTGCCAAAGGTACATCGACAAAGTATTGAGCAAAGGCTGTGAATACTTATGTACATGTGATTTCTCAGTTTTTTTTATTTTTAATAAATTTGCAAAAACCTCAAGTAAACATTCACGTTGTCATTAAGGGGTGTTGTGTGTAGAATTCTGAGGAAAAAAATGAATTTAATCCATTTTAGAATAAGACTGTAACATAACAAAATGTGGAAAAAGTGATGCACTGTAGAGGCTCTTTGGTGCAGAGATAGTCTATATCTAGTTCCTTGTTTTTGCTGATGTTAAATTGCAGACAATTCTTTCTGCACCAATAAACAAAGTTCTCCACCCATCTCGTATGCTCATCTCCCTTATTGATTGATACGTTCCATAAGTGTAGCATCATTTAATAATTTCTTGAAAGGACCTGGTACTCTATTGATTGACTTGATTTATTAAAACTAGACAGGACTGTTCCTTGTGGTGCGCCGGTGTTCCTTCTGTTTTACACAAAGGAAGTCTGTGTCACTTTAAGCAACTTCTTCTATTTTAACTTTCTACAGTGATGTCTGCAGAATTTGTGTTCTACCAATTTTGAAATCAGTTATTTATTGGATGTAAAATAACAACTATATTAAGCGGGTTAGAAAATAACTATTTATAAAAAAAGGAAGCAGCAATAAAGTTAAAGCCATGTTTAGTCCTAATGCGTAATCCAAGCGTAGGAGTCAGGGATAAACGGTTCACGTTTTCACCACATTTAGGTTACAGCATTTCAAAAACTGCGACTTCTACCCGTTCTCAAGGCAACCGAGGTCTGTGAATGCAACTGAACGAC